>NC_091362.1:652799-662799 GCF_038502225.1 Cherax quadricarinatus
TTTAATTTTCTTCTTTTGCACACCCTACCAAATTCATCCACCAATCTCTGCAAGTTCTCTTCAGAATCTCCCAAGAGCACAGTGTCATCAGCAAAGAGCAGCTGTGACAACTCCCACTTTGTGTGTGATTCTTTATCTTTTAACTCCACGCCTCTTGCCAAGACCCTCGCATTTACTTCTCTTACAACCCCATCTATAAATATATTAAACAACCTCGGTGACATCACACATCCTTGTCTAAGGCCTACTTTTACTGGGAAAAAATTTCCCTCTTTCCTACATACTCTAACTTGAGCCTCACTATCCTCGTAAAAACTCTTCACTGCTTTCAGTAACCTACCTCCTACACCATACACTTGCAACATCTGCCACATTGCCCCCCTATCCACCCTGTCATACGCCTTTTCCAAATCCATAAATGCCACAAAGACCTCTTTAGCCTTATCTAAATACTGTTCACTTATATGTTTCACTGTAAACACCTGGTCCACACACCCCCTACCTTTCCTAAAGCCTCCTTGTTCATCTGCTATCCTATTCTCCGTCTTACTCTTAATTCTTTCAATTATAACTCTACCATACACTTTACCAGGTACACTCAACAGACTTATCCCCCTATAATTTTTGCACTCTCTTTTATCCCCTTTGCCTTTATACAAAGGAACTATGCATGCTCTCTGCCAATCCCTAGGTACCTTACCCTCTTCCATACATTTATTAAATAATTGCACCAACCACTCCAAAACTATATCCCCACCTGCTTTTAACATTTCTATCTTTATCCCATCAATCCCGGCTGCCTTACCCCCTTTCATTTTACCTACTGCCTCACGAACTTCCCCCACACTCACAACTGGCTCTTCCTCACTCCTACAAGATGTTATTCCTCCTTGCCCTATACACGAAATCACAGCTTCCCTATCTTCATCAACATTTAACAATTCCTCAAAATATTCCTTCCATCTTCCCAATACCTCTAACTCTCCATTTAATAACTCTCCTCTCCTATTTTTAACTGACAAATCCATTTGTTCTCTAGGCTTTCTTAACTTGTTAATCTCACTCCAAAACTTTTTCTTATTTTCAACAAAATTTGTTGATAACATCTCACCCACTCTCTCATTTGCTCTCTTTTTACATTGATTCACCACTCTCTTAACTTCTCTCTTTTTCTCCATATACTCTTCCCTCCTTGCATCACTTCTATATATATATATATATATATATATATATATATATATATATATATATATATATATATATATATATATATATATATATATATATATATATATATATATATATATATATAATTTATTATTAAAACACTGGCCGATTCCCACCAAGGCAGAGTGGCCCGAAAAAGGAAAACTTTCACCATTATTCACTCCATCACTGTCTTGCCAGAAGGGTGCTTTACACTACAGGTTTTAAACTGCAACATTAACACCCCTCCTTCAGAGTGCAGGCACTGTACTTCCCATCTCCAGGACTCAAGTCCGGCCTGCCGGTTTCCCTGAACCCCTTCATAAATGTTACTTTGCTCGCACTCCAACAGCACGTCAAGTATTAAAAACCATTTGTCTCCATTCACTCCTATCAAACACGCTCACGCATGCCTGCTGAAAGAGGATTTCCCATTGCCATACCAAACTTTAGAGTGTAAAACTTATCATTAAATACAAATTTTGCGTCAACAATGCAAAGTTTTATAAGTTTAATGATAGTAGGAACTGGCAATGGTAAATCATAATTAACGAGTTCTTCAGAAAAGAAAATTAATAAATCATCAACAGGAGTTATCGTAAACAAGGAAGTAACATCAAACCTAACCATGTTAAAATCATTTAAGTTAGTCAAGGAGCTTAATTTATCAACTAAATCTATGTTGTTTTTAACATTAAAGTTAGAAATTATGCCAACAATAGGGCTCAAAATGCCAACAAGCCATTTCGATAATTTATATGAAACTGATCCTATGGAGCTAATAATTGGTCTGACTGGATTCCCTGGTTTGTGTGCTTTTATTAGTCAATACATATAAGGTAAAGATGGATTAGTGGAAGTGAATTATTTGACTAATTCATCTTTGCCTTTCAGTAGAAGTTATATTGTTTTATTGTTTAATTAATTTTATTTTATTCATAAAAAGCAGTTTTGTCAATAATATGAATATTTCCTTTGGTTTATAAAAATTAGGTCCATTTATAATTAATAGAATTTGGGAAGAATTTAATAATACATTGGACAAATAATAAATTTTTAAATTCTTAATTCTTGGGTAGAATAGTTTGTTGGTGGGTTGTGTGAAGGACCTGTCTAGTTGGGCCAGCGGGCCTGCTGCAGTGTTCCCTTTCTTATGAGTCGCGCGTCAGGTGTTGCTTTGTTGTGGGATGTGACAGAGAGGTGTGGGCTAGACCCTTTGTATGCCTTCCTTTGATGCATTTCTTTTATTGTTCCTTGATAATGTGAGTAGTCACGAAAACGCTTGGAATTCCTTATTCTTTCTTAGTGGGTTTTTGGCATATTCTGAAATCACCTATTTACTGTGATCTTATCGCATATATATATATATATATATATATATATATATATATATATATATATATATATATATATATATATATATATATATATATATGTATATATTTTTTTTTATCACACTGGCCGATTCCCACCAAGGCAGGGTGGCCCGAAAAAGAAAAACTTTCACCATCATTCACTCCATCACTGTCTTGCCAGAAGGGTGCTTTACACTACAGTTTTTAAACTGCAACATTAACACCCCTCCTTCAGAGTGCATTCACTGTACTTCCCATCTCCAGGACTCAAGTCCGGCCTGCCGGTTTCCCTGAACCCCTTCATAAATGTTACTTTGCTCACACTCCAACAGCACGTCAAGTATTAAAAACCATTTGTCTCCATTCACTCCTATCAAACACGCTCACGCATGCCAGCTGGAAGTCCAAGCCCCTCGCACACAAAACCTCCTTTACCCCCTCCCTCCAACCTTTTCTAGGCCGACCCCTACCCCGCCTTCCTTCCATTACAGACTGATACACTCTTGAAGTTATTCTGTTTCGCTCCATTCTCTCCACATGTCCGAACCACCTCAACAACCCTACCTCAGCCCTCTGGACAACAGTTTTGGTAATCCCGCACCTCCTCCTAACTTCCAAACTACGAATTCTCTGCATTATATTCACACCACACATTGCTCTCAGAGCAAGGGGGTAAAGGAGGTAAAGGAGGTAAAGGAGGTTTTGTGTGCGAGGGGCTTGGGCTTCCAGCTGGCATGCGTGAGCGTGTTTGATAGGAGTGAATGGAGACAAATGGTTTTTAATATATATATATATATATATATATATATATATATATATATATATATATATATATATATATATATATATATATATATATATATATATATATATATATATGCAAAACAACCACTCTGAAAGAATAGAGAAATTCCAAGCGCTTTCGTGACTACTCACATTATCATAGTTCCTTGATAATGTGAGTAGTCACGAAAGCGCTTGGAATTTCTCTATTCTTTCAGAGTGGTTGTTTTGCATATTTTGAAATCACCTGTTCACTGTGATCTTATTGCATATATATATATATATATATATATACATATATATATATATATATATATATATATATATATATATATATATATATATATATATGTATATATATATATATATATATATATATATATATATATATATATATATATATATATATATATATATATATATATATATATACATATATATATATATATATATATATATATATATATATAGGTAGGTAGTAGGTTGGTAGACAGCAACCACCCAGGGACGTACTACCGTCCTGCCAGATGACTGTGAAACAGAAACCTGTAACTGTTTTGCATGATGGTAGGTTTGCTGGTTTCTTTTTCTGTCTCATAAACACGCTAGATAACAGGGATATCTTGCTACTCCTACTTTCACTTTGGTCACACTTCACAGACACGAACATGCGTATATATATACATACATCTAGGTTTTTCTCCTTTTTCTAAATAGATCTTGTTCCTCTTTATTTCTTCTATTGTCCATGGGGAAGTGGAAAAGAATCTTTCCTCCGTAAGCCATGCGTGTAGTATGAGGCGACTAAAATGCCGGGAGCAATGGGCTAGTAACCCCTTCTCCTGTAGACATTTACTAAAAAAGAGAAGAAGAAAAACTTTATAAAACTGGGATGCTTGAATGTGCGTGGATGTAGTGCGGATGACAAGAAACAGATGATTGCTGATGTTATGAATGAAAAGAAGTTGGATGTCCTGGCCCTAAGCGAAACAAAGCTGAAGGGGGTAGGGGAGTTTCGGTGGGGGGAAATAAATGGGAGTAAATCTGGAGTATCTGAGAGAGTTAGAGCAAAGGAAGGGGTAGCAGTAATGTTGAAGGATCAGTTATGGAAGGAGAAAAGAGAATATGAATGTGTAAATTCAAGAATTATGTGGATTAAAGTAAAGGTTGGATGCGAGAAGTGGGTCATAATAAGCGTGTATGCACCTGGAGAAGAAAAGAATGCAGAGGAGAGAGAGAGATTTTGGGAGATGTTAAGTGAATGTATAGGAGCCTTTGAACCAAGTGAGAGAGTAATTGTGGTAGGGGACCTGAATGCTAAAGTAGGAAAAACTTTTAGAGAGGGTGTGGTAGGTAAGTTTGGGGTGCCAAGTGTAAATGAAAATGGGAGCCCTTTGATTGAACTTTGTATAGAAAGGGGTTTAGTTATAGGTAATACATATTTTAAGAAAAAGAGGATAAATAAGTATACAAGATATTATGTAGGGCGAAATGACAGTAGTTTGTTGGATTATGTATTGGTATATAAAAGACTACTGAGTAGACTTCAGGATGTACATATTTATAGAGGGGCCACAGATATATCAGATCACTTTCTAGTTGTAGCTACACTGAGAGTAAAAGGTAGATGGGATACAAGGAGAATAGAAGCATCAGGGAAGAGAGAGGTGAAGGTTTATAATCTAAAAGAGGAGGCAGTTAGGGTAAGATATAAACAGCTATTGGAAGATAGATGGGCTAATGAGAGCATAGGCAATGGGGTCGAAGAGGAATGGGGTACGTTTAAAAATGTAGTGTTAGTGTTTAGCAGAAGTTTGTGGTTACAGGAAAGTGGGTGCGGGAAGGAAGAGGAGCGATTGGTGGAATGATGATTTAAAGAGAGTAGTAAGGCAGAAAAAGTTAGCATATGAGAAGTTTTTACAAAGAATAAGTGATGCAAGGAGGGAAGAATATATGGAGAAAAAGAGAGAGGTTAAGAGAGTAGTGAAGCAATGTAAAAAGAGAGCAAATGAGAGAGTGGGTGAGATGTTATCAAAAAATTTTGTTGAAAATAAGAAAAAGATTTGGAGTGAGATTAACAAGTTAAGGAAGCCTAGAGAACAAATGAACTTGTCAGTTAAAAATAGGAGAGGAGTGTTATTAAATGGAGAGTTAGAGGTATTGGGAAGATGGAGGGAATATTTTGAGGAATTGTTAAATGTTGATGAAGATAGGGAAGCTGTGATTTCGTGTATAGGGCAAGGAGGAATAACATCTTGCTACTATATAGAAAGCCGCGTGTTCTGCTGAGCATTTAGGGCAAATTAGGTCAGTTTTTGTCCCAAGATGCGACTAACACTAGTCGATTAACACCCAGGTACCCATTCCCCTTGACTGTCTCAATCCCAAATCCTGAGGTGTCTCCTGGTGTCGCAAAATTTAAAAAAAAAATATTATTTTCTTATGAAATTACAGAGAATCTTTTCCCGATTGTAATGACACCAAAAGAACGAAATTTGATGGAAAACTGACCGAATTATGCTCTCGCGACGTTAGCGACCTCTGCGATATTTACGAATCGGCGATTTCGCCCACTTTGAGCCCTATTTTCGGCTAATTCCGTTGTTCCAGTCGACCAAACTCATAGCTATTTCTTTAGAACTCACTTTTTTCTATCGACTGAGTACAAGAAACTACCCATTTACTGATTTCAACTACCCAATAACATGATCAGAAATTTGTAATTTGGCAAATTTCACGAAAATTAAAAAATATGACAATTTCAAAATAGGGTCCAGAATGAACAATGCAGACATTCCTGGCTCTAAAATAACATTTTTTCTGTTCATCAGTCTCGTCTCCAGGCCCCTCTGATATTACTCTTGCTTTCTATTTTGAATTTTTATCCAAACAGTCTGTTATGCAGACTGCTGCAATATTGTAATAATTGTATAAATGTTGTCACCCCATTCATGACTGCATATTAGAACTTGGCTACTTGGACATTTATTGGAAAATGACATCATTTGTTTACTTTTGAACATCGGCAAAAATCAAACATTTCCCCTATTTTGAGCTCCATTTCAAGGTTCTTTTCAAAGTAAAACCAATCAAAATCATCTCAGTTTCTATACTATGTTTTCCATTCTATCAAATGAGACCAAGAAAACGAGAATACACCCATAAATACTATACGAAAATTGACCACAAAGTTGGCAATTTAATTAAAAAAAGGTAGGAGTTTTTTTTTTTTCTCATGCACTGCATGCTGTAGGATTTTTTTATATGGTGCACGTTGACCTCACAGATCCATTCTCTCACATGTGGGCCTACCAGCTTTCTCCTGCTTGATTTGAAGCCGCTAGAATTTATGAGTATATATTCGTCAAAAACGGTGGCTCGTAAGACGTATATGTACGACCAAAACAGTCGAAGGGTTAAATTGATTGTTGAACAAGGGCAGGGACAGCAGGTGTCTTATGGAAACACGTCCCTAATGTTTTCCAGTCTTACCGGAGGAGATTCGATCTCCGGACCTCACAGTGTGAGCTGAGTACCCTAGTGATCGAGCTACGAGACACCTATAAAAGATTTAAGGAAAATTTTAAAAAAATTAAGGGTTGGGACAACTATGTAATATATGGATGTTGTGTATAATGAGCGTGTATGAGTGCGAGTGTAGTGCATTGTTTGGAAACAGCGTGTAGTGAATATAATTTCTTGTTGTAATGTGAATGTTGTTCAGGAGATGTTCAAAGTAATCCAGGAGTATTCAGATGTTGTTTTGGAGGTGTTCAAAGTAATCAGGGAGTACTCAAATGTGGTTTTGCAGGTGCTCAAAGTAATCTAGGAATACTCAAATATTATTTTGGAGGTACTCAGAGTAATCTCGGAGTGTTCAAATGTTGTTATGGAGGTACTCAAAGTAATCTGGGAGTATTCAGATGTTATTTTGGTGGTTTTCAAAGTATTCTAGGAGTATTCAAATGTTATTTTGAATGTACTGAAAGTAATCTAGAAGTACTAAAATGTTATTTGGATATGCTCAAATGTTGTTTTGAGGATACTCAAAGTAATCTAGGAGTATTCAAATGTTGTTTTGGAGGTGTTCAAATGTGGTTCTGGAGGTATTCAAATATTATCACAAAACCTACTTTAGTAGACTGTGTTGTGAGTTCCTGCAGGTAAGGTAATGAGAATAAAGATTTATCAGCGGAAAAATTTATGAAGAGTGATGATTTTAAGATCTTGAACTGTATATCACAGATCTTGATCTGTGATAATAGTAATAGTGATCTTCGTTAGTGTGATGTTAGGGAATATGTATAATAAAATGTGTATTGTTTATTATTATTATTATTATTATTATCAAAAAGAAGCGCTAGGCCACAAGGGCTATACAGCATGTATTGTTTATTGATCTTAGTGTTTTGCCCTGAGTATTTTTAGATAATGGTAATCATGATATGGAGTTGGTGAACATGATTTTTGTGTTCTGAAGAGAATGTCTTGACAGGAAGAGAGGGATGCAGAGTCTCATGTGGTTAGAAGCGGAAGCACCCCCTGCAGAGACGAGGGATCTGGGTGACAGATGATTAATGACTATTACATGTGCATAGATGTGGGTGAAGGTCTGTGACCGGAAATCAGTGACAGATCATTAATCAACTTGGTATGCGTGGGAACATCTGTTTCTACTCCTGTCTGATAGAACTCATGAGGTTGAAAATTCTGTTTTTATGGTTATTAGCATGTGCTTTACGACCAAAAAATTAACAGGAAATCCTGTCCTGGCATATAAAAGGGTGAAAGCGCCACCATTTCAGCTGCAAAACTTGAGTGAGCAGTCGAGTGTGCATATAAGGAAAGTGATCATTGTTGGTAATGTGAATGTTGATGGTATTGTTACTATAGAAAACGCTGAAAAATTGTTTTCATTCTTGCTAATATTTGTATTATGTATGTAATGTTTGATGTACCTCTTGGGTAAGTGTTTAGCATAAAAAGTGGAAAATATTAAAAGAAAGGTGAAAAATTTGTAAAAAAAAAGTTAAAAAAATAAAATTCTGTCATGAGTTATTTAATGTTTACCCACAAAAAAGAAATTAGGTTAAACCTTACTGGATACCGAGTGATGTTAAAGAGTGTAAAAGGCGGGACCCAGAGTGCCGGGAACTCAATCTGAAGTAAAAGGTAGACCCAGGATTTATAGCACTATGTTAAGACAACATTCTGTGTGTTATTCAGGAACTGTAATACCATGATATGAGTACCTTCTGTGATATTTAGGAATTGTAGGCCTAGCCACATTCCCCGCCCTCACGGGGCTCGTAGGAAGAAGCTTTTTTTTTTTTTGGTAGCAAGCTCAGATTAGCCGGTATTCTCCCGGCCCGGGCCTTTTCCAAGTGGTGGCCCGGCCTTGGCTCCGTCTTTAGGGAGTGTCTGAGACCTAAGTCTCCCATGGGAGGAGGCACAAGTACCTCCTCATCTTTGGGACCAACTGTCCCCAGGCCTAGCCACAAGCTAGGCCTCTTCTTCTGCCATCCCCGCCTCAAGCGGACTAATGGGAATGACAGTCTTATGAGCTAAAGGCTCGGGCTCAGGCACCTACCCTACCCTAGAAGGGTTAGGCATGGTGTCGATTAGGAATTGTAATACTGTGGTAAGATTATGTAAAAAAAATTGTAATAGGAATTGTAATACTGTGGTAAGATTATGTAAAAAAAAAAATATTTTGTGGGTTGATTTACCCCTGTTTTATGCCACTTTTTTTTTAATAAAATGTAAAAATTAATTTTTGTATTGATTCACCTCTGATTTATAACAATATTGAAGTGGAAAAATTGGGTTATCCTAAGTTTACTTTCCACTCGGTGGTAAAAACCTTACAGGGTACCGAGAGCTCTAAATGATTCGAGAAGATGGGAATACACTTACCTCTTGATTGAATATGCTCACCTCTTGCACTTACCTCTTGATTGAATATGCTCACCTCTTGCACTTACCTCTTGATTGAATATGCTCACCTCTTGCACTTACCTCTTGATTGAATATGCTCACCTCTTGCACTTACCTCTTGATTGAATATGCTCACCTCTTGCACTTACCTCTTGATTGAATATGCTCACCTCTTGCACTTACCTCTTGATTGAATATGCTCACCTCTTGCACTTACCTCTTGATTGAATATGCTCACCTCTTGCACTTACCTCTTGATGGAATATGCTCACCTCTTGCACTTACCTCTTGATTGAATATGCTCACCTCTTGCACTTACCTCTTGATGGAATATGCTCACCTCTTGCACTTACCTCTTGATTGAATATGCTCACCTCTTGCACTTACCTCTTGATTGAATATGCTCACCTCTTGCACTTACCTCTTGATTGAATATGCTATCATTGTGATTGAATATGATTGATAATAACACATCGGTGTTTAGCTGAGAAGCAAAACGCTCTTATTAATAAGATATATTAAGTCTAAATTTGATCCGAGGAAATGGAAGGTAAGTCAAAAATTCAAAAAAACACCAAAAATCCGAAAATTCGAGATAAAAGTTTATCAAAGGAGATGGAGCAAGGGTGAAAGTGAGGGGAAACTTTGATCCGAGGAAGTGGAGTTGGGTGGAAAAAAATTGAAAATGTTGAGGAAAAAGGGGTGGGGGTTCAAGAGGA
>NC_091362.1:665299-682799 GCF_038502225.1 Cherax quadricarinatus
ACGCCAAGGTATTGTCCAGTGTGGATAGATTGGTAAAGCACTGCGTACCTTGTCCTAAGGTTCGTAGGTTCGAGTCTCCTTCAGCCAGAGATCAGTGTTTGTGTATATTTCGCATGCTCTCGCGAATTCCTTGCATATATATATATATATATATATATATATATATATATATATATATTTATTTTTTATTATCACACTGGCCGATTCCCACCAAGGCAGGGTGGCCCGAAAAAGAAAAACTTTCACCATCATTCACTCCATCACTGTCTTGCCAGAAGGGTGCTTTACACTACAGTTTTTAAACTGCAACATTAACACCCCTCCTTCAGAGTGCAGGCACTGTACTTCCCATCTCCAGGACTCAAGTCCGGCCTGCCGGTTTCCCTGAATCCCTTCATAAATGTTACTTTGCTCACACTCCAACAGCACGTCAAGTATTAAAAACCATTTGTCTCCATTCACTCCTATCAAACACGCTCACGCATGCCTGCTGGAAGTCCAAGCCCCTCGCACACAAAACCTCCTTTACCCCCTCCCTCCAACCCTTCCTAGGCCGACCCCTACCCCGCCTTCCTTCCACTACAGACTGATACACTCTTGAAGTCATTCTGTTTCGCTCCATTCTCTCTACATGTCCGAACCACCTCAACAACCCTTCCTCAGCCCTCTGGACAACAGTTTTGGTAATCCCGCACCTCCTCCTAACTTCCAAACTACGAATTCTCTGCATTATATTCACACCACACATTGCCCTCAGACATGACATCTCCACTGCCTCCAGCCTTCTCCTCGCTGCAACATTCATCACCCATGCTTCACACCCATATAAGAGCGTTGGTAAAACTATACTCTCATACATTCCCCTCTTTGCCTCCAAGGACAAAGTTCTTTGTCTCCACAGACTCCTAAGTGCACCACTCACTCTTTTTCCCTCATCAATTCTATGATTCACCTCATCTTTCATAGACCTATCCGCTGACACGTCCACTCCCAAATATCTGAATACGTTCACCTCCTCCATACTCTCTCCCTCCAATCTGATATTCAATCTTTCATCACCTAATCTTTTTGTTATCCTCATAACCTTACTCTTTCCTGTATTCACCTTTAATTTTCTTCTTTTGCACACCCTACCAAATTCATCCACCAATCTCTGCAGCTTCTCTTCAGAATCTCCCAAGAGCACAGTGTCATCAGCAAAGAGCAGCTGTGACAACTCCCACTTTGTGTGTGATTCTTTATATATATATATATAGATATATATACATATATATACATATATATATATATATATATAATATACATATATATATAAAATGTCGTGCCGAATATGTAAAACTGGTCAATTAGCAAGAACTCATTTAAAATTAAGTCCTTTCTGAAATTTTCTTTTATACGTTTAAAGATATATTTTTTCATTAATGTTAATGTAAAAAATTTTCATTTTGCACCAAAAGAATCTTAGAAAACTTACTTAACCTTATTACAGCAAGAACAATTTATTTTAGCCTAACCAAACTAAATATATTTTAGAATTGTTTACAGTAATTTAATACTAAACAGACACAGTGAAATATATTTTTTTCGTTAGGTTCAGAATGATTTTGGCGAAATTATTGCATACACAAATTTTCACTTGTCCTATATGGCAAGATGAACGTTGCTATTTAAGCCAAGATCGCAAGTTCTGCCTATTAGGCACGACATATATATATATATATATATATATATATATATATATATATATATATATATATATATATATATATATATATATATATACATTCATCTTTCCTGTTGTATCACATTCTTTTGCACTTACAGAATCATCGCCTGACAGTCCATTTATCTGCTTTCTTAGACTATATGCCTCCATGATGTAGACATTACTTATGGAGCATGATCCAAGGAGACAGTGATAAGTCATGTCAGTGTAAGAGACCATTAGCCAGATGTAATCCCATAAGAATCTAACGAATGAATTGAGTCACTTATAGGTTAGTGATGCATGACTTGTGTGATGTCATTCCATGATTGTGGAGGCCAGCTGGCATGTACTTACACCCACCGACATAAGTCAGTTCCAGTGTAGGCACCAGACAGGCAGGTCAAACGACTGGCAAGCGCCAAATAAAGTCAAGAAAGCACCTGTGCAGTCTTCCAAGGACTCCTTTACCAGACCCAAACCCACTACCATAGTATGGTATCAGCCGAAAATTAGATATCGGTATCAACAAAAATTTTGGTGTAGTCCCATCCCTATTCCTGGTACGTGTCGTTTAACTTTAACTTGTTGGTATCACTATGCCAGATCTACCATGTGAGTGGAAGAACACTGCAGTATTCCTACTTGCCAGTAATAGGTTAATCATTCCCAAATTTACATTTGCCTGAATATATAGGTGAAAAATCAGTATTTTCAATATATGCTGATGGTGATAGCTGATGGTAATAGCGCACAAAATGCGTGATAAAGGAATAACGGGAGAAGTTGGTAGATGGATCTTTAACTTGCTGACAAATAAACATAAAGAGTGATAGTAAACGGAGAAAAGTCTGAGGCAGTTACGGTGAAAAGCTGTCTTACACAAGGCACAGTACTCACTCCCATTCTATTCCTCATCCTCATGTCTGACATAGACAGAGATGTAAGCCATAGCTACGTGCCTTTCCTTGTGGATGACACCCGGATAGTCATGACAGTGACCTCCATCGAAGACATTGCGAGATTCCAAGCGGACTTAAACCAAATCTTCCAATGGGCCACTCAGTACAACACGAAGTTCAAAGAAGAGAAATTTCAGTTACCTAGATTTTGAAAACTTGAAGATATTAAAACTGCATCAGGATATACGACAAATTCTAACCATACAATAGAGCGAAAAAGAAATGTGAAGGACCTGGGAGTGATAATGTCAGAGGATCTCGCCTTCAAAGATCACAACAATGTATCTACCGCATCTGCTAGGAAAATGATAGGATTGATAATGAGAACCTTCAAAACTAGGGACACCAAGCCCATGACGATTCTCTTGAAATCGCTTGTTCTCTCTAGTCTGGAATACTGCTGTACACTAACTGTCCCCTTCAAGGCAGGGAAAACTGCTGACCTGGAGAGTGTACAAAGAACTTTCACGGCACACATAAATACGATAAGACACCTAAATTACTGGGAAGGATTGAAGGACCTTGATCTGTATTCCTTGGAGCACAGGCGAGAGAGATACAGGAAAATATACACTTGGAAAATCCTTGAGGATTTAGTACCAAACTTGCACGAAAATCACTTCCTATGAAAGCCAAAGACTAGGCAGGAGATGCAACATTCATAAAAAGCAGGGGCGCCAGGAGTACACTGAAACAGAACACAAGTGTCCAGGGCCCAAGACTGTTCAACTGCCTCCCAGCATACATAACGGGGATTACCAATAGACCCCTGGCTGTCTTCAAGAAGACACTGGACAGACACCTAAAGTCAGTACCTGACCAACCGGATTGTGGTTCATACGTCAGTTCGCGTGCGGCCAGCAGTAACAGCCTGGTTGATCAGACCCTGATCCACCACGCGGCCTGGCCTCAGATCGAGCCGCGGGGGCGTTGACCCCCGAAACTCTCTCCAGGTAAACTCCAGGTAATGAATGCGTTGATATATATTAGTTTGCTATGCACATAGTGTCATTTGCATCATCTATCAGGTACATAGCTTGGATATTATCACAAGATTTCAGTTATCTTCCTAGTGATAATAAAGTAATATGCCATTGCTTGTTATAGATTTTATTGAACATCTACTCGCTTCCTTATGGTACAACCTCCATAAGGATCCCCCAGTGATGAAAGACTCGGCAAGTCCCATTGCTACGGTCTACTACACCCAGTTACTCTTAGATAAAAAGAAAGGCAGCAGGTGTAATGGGACTTGGCCATGCGTCTTCCTGGGAACAAACAAGGGAAAAATGGATATGGTTTAATGGGAAAGGAAATGAAGACTTCATGAAACATGAGCTGCTCATTAAGAACCCCCCTAAACCAGGTCAATTGCCACTTCAATTAACGTCTTTAAACGTTATTGAAGGGGAAAGATGAATTAATTAATCATTTGTCAGCAAGGTCAGCACCTCTGCCTTATCTTTATGGATTAACCATGACTCAGAAACCAGGGAACCCAGTTCGTCCTATCATAAGGTCAGTAGGCTCACTAGAATATAATACATGCAAATGGTTAGTTAAACTTCTAACTCTCATTTTCTGGAGGATGTTCATCTTACACAAACGCTCCAGATATTAAATGTTTCACATGAATTTACCTTTGTGAGTTCCGATGTCACAGCGTTGTTTATGGGAGTCCCTGTCCCTGATTTGCTTATGTACCTTGAAGAGGGACTAGAAAATTTCTCCATGCCCCATCCTATGTACGGACCATTTCTGAGAGGAACTGGTTGGGGTCACCATGCTATTCTACTCTAAGAAAATTTCCTCGTATTCCACCTGTTGCTACTCTTGCAGCACTGCAGAGCTCATGATAACTCATGGTGACATGTGAAAGATCTTGAGCTGAAAAAATTCATCCCTTGTGGCTTGCCTTGAATTATTAAAATCGCCTGTGGACGGCCAAGTGCGGCCACTTTCATGTTCCAGAGCCTAAGTGTGGCCATCCAGAGGGGAAAAACTTGCTGTATACTTGGCTCACGTCCAGCTGTAGAGGAGCCGGAGGAGATATATAATAGTTGACTTGTTGTACTACTGTATTCATATTTGTGCCTGTTACATAAATAATATGTGGAGAAATTTTCTCCAGGAGGAGGGTAACAGCCCCTTTGAGCCCCTTTGAGCCCCTTTCAGCCCTGAGGGGCCCAGCCCTCTCAGAAGGGGGCAAACATCTTGTTTACTTCTACATCAAGTAATTGATCCCAGATGCAATACGAGTATGTGACATGGTCAAGCGACCACCGCTCCTTGCAAGAGTCCAGTGTTGCAAACTGTAGTTTAATAAGAGACAGTCCATCTCTTACCTTAGCTGGACAATTAAGGAAAATCCTGCTCCCACTTTATTACCATGGTAAAGATAGTGCACATTGTTGTCTATGCTCAAGACAGCAAGAATCAAGCATTCTGCTTTGCTTCATGGAGGAAGTTTGGCAAGGAAGCAAAAAGTACTAGGTCAGCTTTTCCTTTATATTCTAGGGGCATTGCAGTGGCGTAGGATGCTGTGAGGTGAGATTACTTTTCACCCTACTGGGAGTCACACTGACACCAGGATAACCAACAAAGAACACTGATCCGTGCATTAGTGTGAACAAAGTGTCTCACAAAACACGTTAAACACTTACAGAGAAGTGTGATCAGCTTCTTTAGTGATAAGATTGTGAACAATAAAGACAAACCTTGTGGAACATAGTGTACCAGTGTGTGTATTCCTAGACTATGGAAGACGTGGACATCCAAGGACACTTCAGCTTCTATTAAGTCACCAGTACCTGTCGAGGGTGTAAAGAACACCATAGCTCACACTACAAGAGCAAGGTGGGTTGCAGATTTCTTGTATTACAGGGGACTGCACAGTTCTTGTGTCGCAAGGAGTTTGTAATCAACCTATAGACTTTTGAGTCCACACATGTAAGTTTGTTAGCAATCAGTAAATGAAATATGCTGACATAACACCCTCTAGGGGTAAATTATTATTAACATAATATACTCTCTTACACCCCGTTGTGAAGTGGATAGGACAGCTTCTCAAGACCTCGCCTGCAGGGGCGGCTGTGTGGGCGATAGCTGTCTTACCAGCTAAGTACCCCCTGTATTTAATCTTTAACCTTAGCTGGTAAACCATTTCTCAGCATAATACCTTTTAAATATATGTTATGATATGTTTTTGTTACAGAGTACAGTATGCATATTTCTTTTTATACACAAAATATACATTAATCACTTTCCAAACAGTGAAGAGCAAAAAAGCAAAATACCATGACTAGAACAATACACAAAAAAACAGCGCATGGGGGAGAGAAGCCTATAATGACGTCAGTATAAGACTCTCTTATGTGCTGGTTATTTGTGCATTTCCAAGCAATGGCTGCTACATGAAATCTATGGCACCAGATGACAAATGTGTTCTTCACTATACTACCATTAGTGATTGATCTTCACTTCCAATCGGTAAAGCAATTTAATTCAACCCTCGTCCCTTCCTCCTCCTCCACCTTCCCCCTTCCCCATCAAGGACAGTGCTATTTGAATACGATGATCCAGAGCGAATATTCACGTCGGCAATACACAGGATTTGCATGTTAATTGAATTGGCACACACACAGTTATCTCGCACCATATTCACCCCAGTAGTGGAGCTACAATAAAAAATCACAATCCAATCTTCATCCTTCTCCCTCCAACAGGTCCTCACGAGAAGCTTTTCACATGCTTCACCTGCGGTTGAATACTTCTCATTCTTTTATTATCTCGAATGTTTGTTCTTTAGAGTATTTTCTTAAGTTTAATGTTCATTAGGACCTGATGTTGATTTTATTGGTTTTTGTAGAATGTTTGGTGTCTTTTTGTTTGTTGTGTTTCGTGCTAGGCAGTGTATGCTTTCTATTTTCTCAACTTTCGTGTGCAGTGTTTTCTTGTATGTTTTTCGTGTTGATTATGTTTTGTGTTTTGTGATCCGCTTCTTGCCGTCAGTGTCCTGTGTTTTTTGCTGTGTGATCTAATTGTGTTGTCGCATGTGTTTGGTCGATATTAAATTCTTTGTTTTATGTTCAGTGTGTTGTATTTTGTTATTTATAAATTGTCTTCCATCCACAATGTGTTCTCTAGTGGTCTGTGTGGTCTAGTGGCTAACGCGACGGGCTGGAGTTTTGAGACTCTATGACCGCGGGTTCAATCCCGGCCGGGGGTATGGTTCTCTTTCTTCTGCTTTTATCAAGCAAACAACATAGAGTAATGAACAATTGAGAGAGTTGACAGTCAGCATGTGTGTTTCTTTTCTTTGAATAAAAAAAAATATTGATGGCAGCGGTCAGTTCATCAAAAGATTCATTATGTAGCCAAGTGTGGAGGCAAAGATTTGGTGGTGGGTAGCCGGCAGACACGCTGCTTCCTCGCAGGTGGCAGAATTGGTGGTGGGTAGCTGGCAGACACACTGCTTCCTCGCAGGTGGCAGAATTGGTGGTGGGTAGCTGGCAGACACACTGCTTCCTCGCAGGTGGCAGAATTGGTGGTAAGAAGCTGGCAGACACACTGCTTCCTTGCAGGAGGCAGAGTTGGTAGTGGGAAGCCGGCAGCTGCTTCCTCGCAGGATGCAGAGTTGGTGGTGGGTAGCTGGCAGACACACTGCTTCCTCGCAGGTGGCAGACTTGGTGGTGGGTAGCTGGCAGACACACTGCTTCCTCGCAGGTGGCAGAATTGGTGGTAAGAAGCTGGCAGACACACTGCTTCCTTGCAGGTGGCAGAGTTGGTGGTGGGTAGCCGGCAGATACACTGCTTCCTTGCAGGAGGCAGAGTTGGTGGTGGGTAGCCGGCAGACACACTGCTTCCTCGCAGTTTGATGAGAAATGACTATTCTCATTCTCCATCCAATGAAATTATTTCGTAATTATACATAATGTGACTCAGTTATTAATAAAATGAGCTACATATACATTATTTTTAAGTTAAATTTATGTTAAAAATAATAGGTGGTGAGAAGACGGGCGCACACACGTCTTACTTCTCCAGCAGCTGAACTGAAGCCCATCAAAGTAGTTTTGTGTTTTGCGTGTTGTACCCAATCATACCTATTCATAAAACAGCGCAAAGAATGTGCCTCCGTCACCTTCTCAGAGAGGTCACTCCTCATATTTTCTTGTTTAAAACTGAAGAAGTGTTTACTTACATCACTTAGGCTCATCTATTCTGTTTTGAGGTTTCATCTATGTCCCCTTGTCCTTGTGCCTTGCATTCCAAGTTTGTTTGTGAAACCCTCTTGGAATCTGGTTTGTCGTAATCACGTATTTCTGTTTCCTCTCAGCTCAGGGGCCCATGTTGCAAACCTCTGGTTCTTCCCGAGGCTCCACATGCCTGCGTGATCAGGTGTAAGTTCTTTGTTTGTAGTGCATACTTCACTATAGCCTTGATACATACTGTGTACAGCGACCTTCAATCTGTGTTGACATATCTGAAAGGAGTTCTACGATTACTTAATTTCATCTATATTGCTGATGTTAAAAGATTTATCTCTAGTTCTGGCAATATTTTTGGTTTTATACTTGCGATATGACCTTTCTCCACTAACAAAATTTGTCGTTTCTCACCTCAAAAGATGTTTTCTCTTCCCCTCCAAACTGACATTCATTACGACTAATATTCCCAGTAGTCATCGTTAAGAAACCTCGTACCTATTATCACCCTGTGTTTTGTATTGTTTTTAATTACCAGTGTCATCCCCGTAGCCAGTATCGAGAGTATCTATGCCTTTGCTATCCTTTTGATGAGTTGTTTAACCATAGTGTGGCTGTTAGCGGCTTACTGATCCAGTGCCAGATCATCTCAGCATGGATACCCTGGCACTGGCTTTGTCCACTGTCTTAGTTTTTTTTTCTTTCTTTTTCCTCTGGTTTGTGACTTAATTGCTGATAAAGAAACAATGTCGATGGTTTTCCAGATTTCAAAAAATATGCAGTCGACGCATTCGTATCATTTTGGAGGTTCGTCGTTTTTTCTGTCACAGATCTCCTGTAATTTCATGAGACAGGACTTAATTTCCCTGAATCCATGGCTGATTTTCTGTTATGAAGTCTTTCATCTCTAGATACCCAACAGACATTTTTCTGATTATTTTTTTTCAACACGTTCGCCGTCTCCCACCGAGGTAGAGTGACCCAAAAAAAGATAGAAACACTTTTACCAGCATTCAGCACTTTCACCATCATTCAGCACTTTCACCATCATTCAACACTTTCACCATCATTCACACATAATCATTGTCTTTGCAGAGGTGCAAAGAAAAGACAGTTTAGATGTTACTCCAAACAGCCAGTATCCGAAATCCCTCCCTTACAGTGCAGACATTGTACTTTCCACCAAGACTCAAGTCCGGCTAACCGATTTCCTTGAATCCCTTCACAGTTTAACAGCTGGTCAGGTCTCCAAAAACCATTCGTCTCCATTCACTCCTATCTAACAAGCTCATACATGCCTGCTGCATGTCCAGGCACCTTGCACTCAAAACTTCTGATTATATTTTCCACTAATTTTGACGGTAAACATTAGTCATACTAGTCTGTAATTCAGTGTTAATTTTCTATCCCCATACCCGAATTTTAGGACAATTTATGCAGTTCTCATCAGTCTTTGTGTGAGTCCCATTATAAATGATTTGTCGATATTTCCGTTCCATTTAGAATTTTTAACTGGCCGTTTCCAGGTTCCATCCTTCTTTTACTGTTGATCCCCATTATAAGGTATCGATTTCCACTTCTCCATCAACCTTATTCCACGTCTTGATCTCCTCAACTAAAGTTGAAGAAATATTCTCTAACATAACTCACGTAACGTAATCGTAATGACACGATTGGACGAATCTTATTGTGGCTAGCTGGTCCAGTGGCTAACGCGACGGTCTGGAGTTTTGAGACTCTCTGATCGCGGGTTCTATCCCCGCCCGTGGTATGGTTGTTTTTTTTTCTAACATAATGTGCCTAGCTTTGTCTTTAACATCCAGTTGTATCACATACGTATCAGTTCTCTGCCACTTAAACAGTCCATTCCAGTCCCACCTACAGAGTGTTTTCTAGTCTTTGTTCTGTCTTCCCTGATTCTTTGTGTTGCTTAATGTCATTAATTTTAACTCCAATTTTCTTTTCAGAGCGTCTAGTCTGCTTTTGAACCTTAGTTTCTTGCTAAAAAGGGTATTCAGTTAATGTCTGACAATGTTAATAATTCTCGGAACTATGTTGCCGAGATTTACCTCTAAAATCTGCAAAGGTAAAATACCCGAATTTAACATTTGCATAATTTTCCTAACTTTTCATTTGGTCATGTTTAATTCTAGTTGCCACATGTTTGACCAATCCAGGTCTCTGTCTATAATTTAAAATTTCCAATATCATATTATAATTATTGATATATACCCTTTTTCAGTGACGTGTAAATATTATTTAGCAGGTGATGCAGTGCTCTGGATCCCACTCTCAGATATAGGTCATAAATTGTCAGATTAACTTTCTTTGAAAAATGACGCGCACTCAGGTATTTCTTTACCTTTTTCTTTTAAGTAAAGCACAGCTTGGTTATAATAACTTCTCTGAACGTTGATTTTCTTGACTTCATACAGCTCAACAATAAGTGAAATATCGTCAAATTAAAGATCTGCTCTACAACTGTCTCTTCAATAATCTGTCAACACATTGTTTACCATGTTGTATGAAATATGTTCACTACCTCCTGGAGTACCATAACTCTCTGACTCTCTACTAGTGTCTTTGGTACCAATGTACCAATGTACATCGTGTGTTCACCTTATACATTGATGGTGAGTAATAAAGTATTTCTATGAGACGTATCAATTGTTTTGAGATATTTTGTTCAAATGGAACAATTCACTGGATATGGTTACAGATAAATAACACTGGTCGCTACTAAGTCACTCTTCCTGCTCCATGAGCTTTATCATACCTCGCCTTGAAGCTATGTATGGATCCTGCCTCCACTACATCACTACCCAGATTATTCCATTTCTTGACAACTCTGTGACTGAAGAAATAATTCCAACAACCCTGTGGTTCATCTGTGTCTTCAACTTCCAACTGTGTCCCCTTGTTGTTGTGTCCCATCTCTGGAACATCCTGTCTCTGTCCACCTTGTCGATTCCTCTCGGTATTTTACAAATCGTTAACATATCCCCTCTATCTCTTCTGTCTTCCAGTGTCGTCAAGTCGATTTCCCTTAAAATCTCCTCGTAGGACATGCCCCTTAGCTCCGGGACCAGTCTCGTTGCAAACCATTGCACTTTCTCTAGTTTCCTTACATGCTTGGATAGATGAGGGTTCCAAACTGGCGCTGCATACTCCAGTATGGGCCTAAAGTACACTGAGCAAAGGGTTCTGAATGAGATGTCAGAATGCTGCTCTTAGGTTTGCCAGGCCCCCGCATGCTGCAGCAATTGTTTGGTTGATGTGCGCCTCAGGAGATGTGCTTGGTGTTAAACTCACCCCAAGATCCTTTTCCTTGATGGAAGTTTGTAGACTCTGGCTCCCTAGATTGTGCTCTGTCTGTAGTCTTCTTTGCCCTTTCCCAATCTTCATGACTTTGCACTTGGTGGAGTTGAATTACAGGAAATATTTTGACTAATTGTTAAATGTTGATGAAGATAGGAAAGCTGTGATTTCGTGTATAGGGCAAGGAGGAATAACATCTTGAAGGGGTGAGGAAGAGCCAGTTGTGAGTGTGTGGGAAGTTCGTGAGGCAGTAAGTAAAATGAAAGGGGGTAAGGCACCCGAGATTGATGGGATAAAGATAGAAATGTTAAAAGCAGGTGGGGATATAGTTTTGAAGTGGTTGGTGCAATTATTTAATAAATGTATGGAAGAGGGTAAGGTACCTAGGGATTGGCAGAGAGCATGCATAGTTCCTTTGTATAAAGGCAAAGGGGACAAAAGAGAGTGCAAAAAATTATAGGGGGATAAGTCTGTTGAGTATACCTGGTAAAGTGTATGGTAGAGTTATTATTGAAAGAATTAAGAGTAAGACGGAGAATAGGATACCAGATGAACAAGGAGGCTTTAGGAAAGGTAGGGGGTGTGTGGACCAGGTGTTTACAGTGAAACATATAAGTGAACAGTATTTAGATAAGGCTAAAGAGGTTTTTGTAGCATTTATGGATTTGGAAAAGGCGTATGACAGGGTGGATAGGGAAGCAAT
Source organism: Cherax quadricarinatus (assembly GCF_038502225.1). Lineage (NCBI taxonomy): Eukaryota > Metazoa > Arthropoda > Malacostraca > Decapoda > Parastacidae > Cherax > Cherax quadricarinatus. The sequence continues at coordinate 677,195 of NC_091362.1, forward strand.
GTGGCAGATGTTGCAGGTGTATGGTGTAGGAGGTAGGTTATTGAAAGCAGTGAAGAGTTTTTACGAGGATAGTGAGGCTCAAGTTAGAGTATGTAGGAAAGAGGAAGATTATTTCCCAGTAAAAGTAGGCCTTAGACAAGGATGTGTGATGTCACCGTGGTTGTTTAATATATTTATAGATGGGGTTGTAAGAGAAGTAAATGCGAGGGTCTTGACAAGAGGCGTGGAGTTAAAAGATAAATTAAAGGTGAATACAGGAAAGAGTGAGGTTATGAGGATAACAAAAAGATTAGGTGATGAAAGATTGAATATCAGATTGGAGGGAGAGAGTATGGAGGAGGTGAATGTATTCAGATATTTGGGAGTGGACGTGTCAGCGGATGGGTCTACGAAAGATGAGGTGAATCATAGAATTGATGAGGGAAAAAGGGTGAGCAGTGCATTTAGGAGTCTGTGGAGAAAAAGAACTTTGTCCTTGGCGGCAAAGAGGGGAATGTATGAGAGTATAGTTTTACCAACGCTCTTATATGGGTGTGAAGCATGGGTGATGAATGAATGTTGCAGCGAGGAGAAGGCTGAAGGCAGTGGAGATGTCATGTCTGAGGGCAATGTGTGGTGTGAATATAATGCAGAGAATTCGTAGTTTGGAAGTTAGGAGGAGGTGCGGGATTACCAAAACTGTTGTCCAGAGGGCTGAGGAAGGGTTGTTGAGATGGTTCGGACATGTAGAGAGAATGGAGCGAAACAGAATGACTTCAAGAGTGTATCAGTCTGTAGTGGAAGGAAGGCGGGGTAGAGGTCGGCCTAGGAAAGGGGGTAAAGGAGGTTTTGTATGCGAGGGGCTTGGACTTCCAGCAGGCATGTGTGAGCGTGTTTGATAGGAGTGAATGGAGACAAATGATTTTTAATACTTGACGTGCTGTTGGAGTGTGAGCAAAGTAACATTTATGAAGGGATTCAGGGAAACCGGCGGGCCGGACTTGAGTCCTGCACTCTGCCTGCACTCTGAAGGACGGGTGTTAATGTTGCAGTTTAAAAACTGTAGTGTAAAGCGCCCTTCTGGCAAGACAGTGATGGAGTGAATGATGGTGAAAGTTTTTTCTTTTTCGGGCCACCCTGCTTTGGTGGGACGGCCAGTGTGTTAATAATAAAAATAGTTGCCGGACCAGGCCTGCAGCCTGTCTAGATCCTTTTGTAGTTCTACCTGGTCGTCGTCCAATTGGATTCTTCTCATCAACTTCACATCATCTGCAAACAGAGACGCTTCTGAGTCTATTCCTTCCGTCATGTCGTTCACAAATACCAGAAACAGCACCGGTCGTAGGACTGATCCCTGTGGCACCACGCTCATTACTGGAACCCACTCTGACACCTCGCCACATACCATGACTTGCTGTTGTCTTCCTGATCCATTGTAGTGCCTTCCTTGTTATCCCTTCCTGGTCCTCCAGCTTTAGCACTAATCTCTTGTGTGGAACTGTATCAAACGCCTTCTTACAGCCCAAGAAAATGTTATCTACCCACTTCTCTCTCTCTTGTCTTACTGCCATCACCCTGTAATAGAAGTCCAGTAGGTTCGTGACGCAGGATTTCCCATCCCTGAAACCGTGCTGGCTGTCATTGATAAGCTCATTCCTTTTTAGGTGCTCCACCACTCTTCTCATAATTTTCTCCATAACCTTGCGTACTGTACACGTCAGTGACACTGGTCTGTAGTTTAATGCTTCATGTCTGCCTACTATTTTTAAAAATTGGGACTACATTTGCTGTCTTCCATAATTCCATCGCCTTGTGTCGATAGAAGTGTTGAAGATTGTTAGTGGTACACAAAGCGCCTCTGCGTCTTCTCTCAGGACTCAGGGAGAGATGGTATCCAACCCCATCGCCTTTGAGGTATCTGGCTCGCTTAGTAGCCTCTACACTTCTTCGTCGATTGCATGTATTGTGTCCAACACTTCATGGTGTACTCCACCTCTCTGCCTTTCTGTCTCCTCTGTGAACACTACTTTGAATCTCATGATGAGCTCTTCACATACTTCGCGGTTATTTTTATGACCTCCCTCCTTCCTTCCTCAGCCTGATTACCTGGTCCTTGACTGTTTTCCTCCTGATGTGGCTGTACAACAGCTTTGGGTCAAATTTTGTTTTCGCTGCTATGTTATTCTCGTATTGTCTTTGGACCTCCCCTCTTACCTGTGCATATTCATTTCTGGCTCTACAACTGCTCTCTTTATTCTCCTGGGTCCTTTGCCTTCTATATATCTTCCAATCCCTAACACATTTGGTTTTGGCCTCCCTGCACCTTTGGGTGAACCACAGGCTCGACCTGGCTTTTTCGTTATTCCTGTTATCCTTGGGTACATACCTCTCCTCGGCTTCCTTGCATTTTGTTGTCACATTTTCAATAATCTCATTTACTGACTTCCCTCCCAGTTCTCTGTCCCACTGAACCCCATTCAGGAAGTTCTTCATGCCTGTATAGTCCCCTTTCTTGTACTTTGGCTTCATTCGTCCTGCCCTTCCTGCTTTCCCCTCCACTTGTAATTGTACTATGTATTTGAAGCTCAGAACCACATGATCACTGGCCCCAAAGGGTCTTTCATATGTGATGTCCTCAATATCAATTCTAGGTCCAGTCTTGCTGGTTCATCCTCTCCTCTCTTTCTGGTAGTGTCCCTTACGTGTTGGTACATAAGGCTTTCCAGTAGCCCTCCACGTTTCTTGGCCCCCATGTGGCTCCAAGTGCTCCCAATCAATTTCTTGTGATTGAAGTCACCCATGATCAGTAGCTTTGCCCTGCTCATGAGCCCTTCTGGCCAATTCATGCTTTTGCCTTGGCTTCCTGCTGTTGTGTGGAGGGTTGCACATCACTGCAATTACCACCTTGGGACCTCCAGACTGAAGCTCTCCTATTATTTAATCTCTTGCTTCTCCTCTGTCTCCTCTCTCCAGCTCATCAAAATTACATCGATTTTTGATTAGCAGTGCCACTCCTCCACCCCCCCCTGTTCCCTCTATCCTTCCTAAGCATCTGATAGCCCATTGGAAAAATGGCATCTGTTATCATCCCTGTGAGCTTGGTTTCTGTGAAGGCTATGATGTGTGTTGATGCCTCTTTGACTATTTCATGCCACTCCTCCCACTTATTCGTTATTCCATCAGCATTGCTGTACCATAGCTTAAGTTTCCTCTCCAACACTGTGTTTTGGAGGTTCTGTGAGGGTGGGGGACCTGGCAGTATGCTGTGGGTTTCTATAGCATAGTGTGGTGTAGGTGCTGTGAATGTGGATTGTGGCCTGTGTTTAGATAGTGTGTTTGGTTGTGGGGTTCTGAGGATGGTTCTGTGTGTGCTTGCTCTTGTTGCTCTGCCCTGCTCTAATGTCCTCTGCTGATTCTGTCATTGTTTCTCTTCCTAGCTCCTATCGCTTTTGTGTCCTCTCCCTAAGCTGCTGTCATTCTGTTTTTGTTCTGTTTCGGTCTAGGAACACCCTCTTGTATGCTGACGATTCCTTCAACCATTGTTTCTCTTGCAGGACCCTGTTTTGCACTGTTTCTGTCCTGAAAATCCGCTTGATCGACTATTTTTTCCCCTTCAAGGACCCCCCTGTTCTCTGAAAATTTACTATCTCGAACATGTCCTCTTTGCCTATTTCTTTGATGATGTCTTTCTGCCTGCCGTCTTTCATTGTGTGTCCTTCCCTTCGCTCCCCTGAAGCCCATGAATAAACACTTACTTCACACTCTCTTCCTCCCATTGCTTTTCCCTTTGTGTCTCTGGTTCCTGTGTGTACATGGCCATTTTCTCCCTTATTTTTTCCTGTAGCTCTTGGTGGCATGGCCCTTCCTCTGCATATGACCTATCCCCCTCTCCATCTTCACCCCTGTTCCCCACCACCATCCCTGCTCCTAACTGCTCTCCCCTTTCTTTCCTCAGCCTTGCTTGGTGGGCTAGTAGGGCCTTAGTGTAAGTTATGTCTCCTACCTTTCCGTTGGGCCCCTTATTCAGTAGCTGTGTACCAGCTTCAGATGTTGTGTCTCCTCTAGTCAATACCCCTGTAACTCCCTTCAGCCTATTTACCTTATAATCTAGGACCCTTTTCCTGGCTACTGCAGCTTCGACTTGTGACTTTCAATTCTTCTTCTCCTCCTCCAACCTCTTTTCCAGTTCCACAGAAAGCTCTGCCTCCATCCTTTTCTCTATTTTTTAGCGAAAAGCTCTTCTAGGTTGCTCTCACACTCTTGTTCCATCCTTTTGCATTGCTCTTCCATCTAGTCTTCCTTATCAGAACCATTCTCCTCTGATCCACTGGGCCTTCGAGTTCCCCTCTATATCACCATTTTTTATGGGTTATGTGCTGTAGTTGTGTGTTTGTGAGGGGGAAGAGAGGAGGGGACGGGGATTGGGAGAGGGATGGAGGGGTGGAGAAAGAATGGAAAGAAGACTAGAGGAAAAAGGGGTGGAAGAGAAGAAGAAAAGACAGGGGAATGGGGGCATGGAGGGAGGGGGGAGAGGGAGAGAAAAGGGAGAGGGGAAAGAATGAGAGAGAGAGAGAGAAGGGAGAAGTAGAGGGGAAAGAGAGAGATGGAGAGAGTGATGGGGAGAGGTAGTGTGTTTGTGTGCGGGAGTGGAGGGTTGTAAGGGAAAGAGAGGTGGGGTGAGAGACAGGAAGAGTGATGGAGGGGTGGAGAGTGGGTGGGGGACTAGAGAGAAAAGGAGGTGAAGGGGAGGGGAAAGAGGAGGAGGGAGGTAGGCGGGGTAGGCCCTAATGGTCAAAGGCTGTGAAGATTAGTGCCCATGTGTTAGTTACCATTTTGTCCTAGGCACATGTCGATTTGACACTAGGCATGTTGTGTGTAGGTGTGTGTGTAGGTGTGTACTCACCTAGTTGTACTCACCTAGTTGAGATTGCAGGGGTCGAGTCCGAGCTCCTGGCCCCGCCTCTTCACTGATCGCTACTAGGTCACTCTCCCTGAACCGTGAGCTTTATCATGCCTCTGCTTAATAAAGCTATGTATGGATCCTGCCTCCACTACATCGCTTCCCAAACTATTCCACTTACTGACTACTCTGTGGCTGAAGAAATACTTCCTAACATCCCTGTGATTCATCTGTGTCTTCAACTTCCAACTGTGTCCCCTTGTTACTGTGTCCAATCTCTGGAACATCCTGTCTTTGTCCACCTTGTCAATTCCTCTCAGTATTTTGTATGTCGTTATCATGTCCCCCCTATCTCTCCTCTCCTCCAGTGTCGTCAGGTTGATTTTCCTTAACCTCTCCTCGTAGGACATACCTTTTAGCTCTGGGACTAGTTTTGTTGCAAACCTTTGCACTTTCTCTAGTTTCTTTACGTGCTCGGCTAGGTGTGGGTTCCAAACTGGTGACGCACACTCCAATATGGGCCTAACGTACACGGTGTACAGGGTCCTGAACGATTCCTTATTAAGATGTCGGAATGCTGTTCTGAGGTTGTATGTGCCCATGTGTGTATGTGCCTATGTGTGTGTGTGCCCACGTGTGTTCCTGTGTACTCACCTAATTGTGGTTGCCGGGGTCGAGACTCAACTCCTGTGCATGTGTGTGTGTGTGTGTGTGTTTATGAGGTTA
>NC_091362.1:685299-735619 GCF_038502225.1 Cherax quadricarinatus
AGGCTTGAATCTTTTTTTAGAAGTCTGGGAATCCTATAGTAATCTGGGTACCAGAAAACGTTCTAGGAATCTTATGACAGTATCGGAATCTTGCAGCACTCTGGAAATCTTGCAGAATTCTAGGAATCATGTAGAAGACTGGGAATATTGCTGCTACTTGGTAATCATGGAGCAGTCCAGAAATCTTTCAGCAGAGTAGTAATCATGGAACAGTCTGGGAATAAAATGAATATAATTTTCAAATAAGTATTGTACACTGGCACAATTAGAATCATTAAGTTATGAGATGAAGTGTCACACAATACAAAACAAGCAGATATAATGCGTCACACATTACTGTATTTAATGTTTCTCGAACGATATTCTGATATGAAGTGTAAACATAAAATGCAGTGATATGAAGTGTAAATATAAAATGCAGTGATGATTTTAACAACTGGATTAATTAGGATCAGTGTGTAGCATCATACAGAAGTTATACCTACGTAACCGACGATTCAGCCCCCAATTATTTTATATTAAGCTAGCTAGTGAGTGTTCCATGTGTTGCAGTGTTACAGAGGTACGCTGCTGTTAATACAGCAGGTGTATCACCTGGTATATTAACATAGGGGTTATAAAAAAATCGCAATGTCAATAAATTATCATGAAAACATTATTACCTGGCAAGTACAATGTTATGACAGTCTAACGTTTAGAAAATAATTGTTTTGGATAAATGTTCTGAAACTCATGTGTAAGACGTATAATAAAACAACAGGTGAGCTGTTGAAAGACTAAATTCAATTCATGAACAGCTGTATGAGACTTAAAATATCTAACTGGATATACTACTAGTAAATCAGAAAAATATATATAAAAATCGGTAGTTCCTAGGTATATATAATCTTAACAATCGAAGTCATAGTACTTCTTGATAAGTGAAGACAGATTATTAAGAAAACCCCAGTAACCTTATTGAAATTCTGTGATTCCAGTCATAAATTTAATTTACCTACGTATATATACATACATATATATATATATATATATATATATATATATATATATATATATATATATATATATATATATATATATATATATATATATATATATATATATATATATATATATATATATACTTTTAAATCTGTATATTTTTTGTGAATTGGGCCTTGAAAAGGAATTTTTAAAACCCCGGGGTGGGTCCCTCCCAGCCGGGGGGGAGGGCCCCTCCTATCTGATGTTGCACCCCTGAGCATTTTTAACTGCACTAGGGGCTTGGTGCTGGAGCAGAAAGGGGGTTCCCATTCAGTGATGGCATGGCTTTTTTGGGGTTTTCCCTTTCCCTCAGCCCTGGGGTTCGGGAAAGGGAAAATTTGTCTTATCAATTCGTTTGATGGGGGAAGGATGGAAGCTGATGAGAAATCTGGGAGGATTGTGTCCCCTTTCAAGTCTGCCCGGAAGTGGGGCCAACCATTTTCCCCATCTTAAAAGGGAAAAAGATTCAATACACTTTTAGCAGGGTTTTAAAGGAAAGTCATATTCCTTATTTTTTGTCTGCTAAAGGCTGGAATCATCAAAAAAAGTGGTAATTTGGGGGATTGGGGCACCCTGGTGAGTAGGTAAAAGGGCATGGTTTTTAATGTTTTTATTCTGCTTTCCCACCCAAGGGTCTGGATTTTTAGGATCAGATCAGGGGCCCCAAAACAAGGGGCCAAAGTGCTTTGGTTTGGATCAATGGCCCCTGCCCCTGGTAAAATGGCCTAATTTTTGGATCATCGGGATTGGTAGAAACAAATTTAATTTTGGGGTGGGGAAAAAAAAGGGGGGCTTTTCCATGATTTTAAATTTTACAGTGTCCTCTGGAAAGTTTCTGTTTGAGCAAAGGTACCATCATTCGGGAAAAGGTCTGGCCTGGAGAGTGTTTCCCTTCTTAAATGCCCAAAACAGAATAAAAGAGGGGGGAAAGGTCCCCTTTTGCCCCCCTCCCCGAGCCCAATTTATGGCCCCAAACAATGGTTTGAATTCCCCTATTTGATTCTTGAAGGGATGGGGAAGGGAAATTTCTTAAATGCAAAGTAGCACCCTTTTGACTGAGTTGGCTTTTAAAAGCCCAATTTGAAACTTTTTTTGGGAATTTTTGATATATTTTTCGTGCTCGGGGCGGCTGGCTAGCCCTTTGGGGCCCAAAACCTTGGCTGGGTTGGTTTCAGCCCCCGCAGCCTTTTGGGCTCCCCCTTCTTACTACACCCCCTTGGCGACTGGGCACGGAAGGTGTTTACACTGCAAGGGAACCTGGTTCGCCTTTTGGGGGGGAACCAAAATTGGCACCAAAAAAAAGGGGATCTGTCCCCTCGGGACCGGGCCAGGGGCACAGGTTAAAATTTGGTGGTTCAGACACCCTTCTCTGAAACCCCGGTGCTGGATTGATTTTTTTAAAATTACTTTGGGAAAAAGGTGAAACCCCCTAACAGTTGGGGAAATGACTAGGCTTTTAAAACCCCAGCACCCTTTTGAATTGATGTTCCCCCTGCTGAAATGTCGGGGGGTCAATTTGGTAAAAAAGGGGCCCTGGGTGGATTTTTAATCCTTCGGGTTATTCGGGGACGCCCTTGGGAACAATGTTTCCTCACGGGTTAAAAGCCTCAAAACCCCAATGTTTCCTCTCTTTTTTTTTTTGCTAATTTGGGGAAAAAAAATTTTTGGGGGCGCCCGGTTTTTTATTTGTTTTGGGGTGTTTTTCGCCCTGGGGGAAAATTTGGGGGTTGTCCCCCCAGGAATGCTTTTATTCCCCTGTTCTTTTTCCCTTTAGGGGTTGTGCCCCCTTTGGGTGAGACACCCAAAACCAAACGTCCAAAAAGAAACCAAAGTTGTCCCAGGATCTGTTGTTTGAAGGGAGCATGTTGACTTTCTTCCAAAAGGGTCAGTAAATTTCCTGAAACGGGGGGCGAGCTGCTTTGGGGATGTTGTAAAGCCCTGGTGGATTTTAATTTTTTACAGATTTGAGGTCCTTTTAGAGTGAAGCCCGAAGTGTCAGCCCTGTCTGCTGGGGGGCTTTGGGTTTTTTTCTCATTTGGAGCTCCCCTGGGCCTGGACATCCATTGTGTCCCGGATGTTGCCAGTTTGGGATTAGTGCGCAATCCCTTTACCCGGCAGATGCCTCGGGGAACAACAGTTTTGGGTCTGTCGGAAATTTCCCTGAAACCCGAGACTACTTGTGACTTGCTGATATCTTTAAAGGGGTGGGGGGCGCCAGCTGTGGGGTGCCCGGTTAAAGGAAGCATGGATGCATGGGGGGGGGGGAGGGGGGAATAAAAAACAGGGAACTTTTTTTGGTGGGGCACAAAAGCATTACCCCCTTGGCCCAAGGAAGTCAGTGGCCCTGGCGGGGAAAAAAAGGGGAAAGGATCATTGAGGGAAATTTTTGGGGGCCCCCTTGTGTTCCTAAAGATGCACATCATTTTTTGCTAATTTATTTCCACTGATTGTTCCTTTTTAAAAAAAACTCCATTTAGAAAAAACATAAAACCATTTCCCCTATTAACCGAGGTGTTCTTCTTTCACCACCCAATGCCCCAAATGTCGGGGGCGGCCACTTCCCCCCCACCCACCCCCCGGCGGTCCCGATGTAAATAAAACCTCCCCCCCACACCTCCATAGGACCCCTAAACCCCCTTTTCCCCCCAAATTTAAATATATATTATATATATATATATATATATATAAAATATATATATATTTTAAAATTTATATATATATATATATTTATATATATATATATTTTAATATATATATGTTGTGTATATTAAAATATATATATATATATATATATATTTATATATATATATATATATATTATATATGGGATTGAAAACCAGAAACCCGGGGGTACTACCCCCTCCCCAAGCCTGAAAAAAAACCTTTAATTTTTTGCTTTTTTGGTGGATTCCGGTTTTTTTTCTGCCCATAAACATGCTAAGATAAAGGGATATCTTGCTACCCCTAACATTTTGGTACACTTACAGACACACCATGCATATATATATATACATACATCTAAGTTTTTCTCCTTTTTTTTAAAAAGCTCTTGTTCTTTTTTTTTCTTCTAAAATTTTCCCTGAAAATGGAAAAAAAATCTTTCCTCCGAAAACCATGATTAAAAATTTTGGGGGGGACTAAAATGCCCCGGGGCAATGGGCTTTAATTTATCCCTTAATTTGGGAAAAAAAAACTTTTAAAAATAAATTTTTTGTAAATGGATGGTGGGGTGACAAGAAACAGATGATTTTCTGATGGAAAAGGGAAAAGAAGTTGGATTTTCCTGGCCCCAAACGAAACAAAACGAAGGGGGTAGGGAGTTTCAGTGGGGAAAAAGTAGGGGTTAAATCTGATTAAACTGGGGAGTTGGGGAAAAGGGGAAAAGGGGGGAGTAATGTTTTATCAGTTATGGAAAGGGGAAAAAAATAGAAAATTAAATTCCAAAAATTTGTGGTTAAATAAAATTGGATCCCAAGGGAGGGCATAATAAATGTGTATACCAAAGAAGAAAACAGGAGAGAATTTTTGGGAGATTTAATTTAATGGGAACCTTTGAACCAAGTGGGGAGAGTAATTGTGGTTTTTGGGGCTTGGAAAGCTAAAAATGGAGGGAAAAATTTTTTGAGAGGTTTGGGAGGTAAATTTGGGGTGCCAAGGGGTAAATGATAAGGGAATTTGATTCTTTTAGAAAGGGGTTTTTGTTATAATTTAAAACACATTTTTTAAGGGAAAAAAAGGATAAAAAAAGTTAAAGATATGATGTGGGAAAAAACGTAGTTTGTTGGATTATTATTGGTGGGTAAAAGGGTGGTAGTGACTTGGGGTGTACATGTTTTTTAGAGGGGCCCCAGATATATCAGATCACTTTTTTGGTGAGCTACAAGGTAAAAATAGATGGGATCAAAGAATAAAACATCAGGGAAGAGAGGGGTGAAAGGTTTTAAACTAAAAGGGGGCAGTTGGAAGAAAATTTAAAAAGGGTATTGGAGGATGATGGGCTTTAGGAAAAAAGGCAAATAGGGTCGAAAGGGATGAGTGGGTTTAAAAAAGTAGTGTTTGATTTCCCGAAATTTGTGGTTACCCCGGAGAGGGGTGGGGGGAAAAAGGGATTTGGGGGAATGATGATTTTAAAGGAAGGTAGTGGGGAGGAAAAAATTAAATAAGAAGTTTTTTCAAAAATAAAATGATGCAAGGAGGGGGAAAAAATGGAAAAAAGAAGTTAAAGTGGTGGAAGTAAAAAAAATAAAAGGAAGTGGGGGAATTTATCAACAAATTTTGTTGAAAAAGAAAAAGTTTTGGGTGGGGTTAACAAATTAAAAATAAAGAACAAATGGTTTTTCGTTAAAAAAGGGAGGGGGAGTTATTAAATGGGGAGTTAGAAATTTTTGGGAAAAATGGAAGAATTTTTGAGGTTTTTAAATTTGATAGAAATGGGGGCTGTGATTTCTTATGGGGGCAAAGGAATAACATCTTTGGAGGAGGAAGGGGTTGTGAGTGTGGGAAGTTTCGTGAGGCAGTAGGTAAAATGAAAAAAGGGGGGGGCCGGGTTGATGGATAAAGATAGAAATGTTAAAAACAGGTGGGGGTATAGTTTTGGGTGGTTGGGGGCAATTATTTTTAAATGTTTGGGAAAAGGGGAAGGGACCAAAAGGGGGGGAAGAGCATGCATGGGTTCCCCTTTTTATAAAAGGGAAAAAAAGGATAAAGAGAGTGCAAAATTAGAGGATAAATCTGTTGGTGTCCTGGTAAAATGTATGGTGAGTTATAATTGAAAAAAAATTAAAAATAAGACAAAAATTGGATCAGATGGGCAAGGAGGCTTTTTAGGAAAGGTAAGGGGTGTGGACCCCGGGGTTTTTCAGTGAAACATATAAGTGAACAGTATTTAGATAAAAAGGGTAAAAAATTTTTTGTGGCATTTATGGTTTGGAAAAGGCCCTTTGGGCAGGGTGGGTTTGGGGGGAATGTAGATGTTCAGGTGTATTGGGGGGAGGGAGGTTCTGAAAACAGTGGGGTTTTTGAGGATAGTGAGGCTCAAATTGGGGTATTTGGAAAAAGGGTTTTCCCCGTAAAAATGGGGCCCTTTGACAAAAGGGTGTGTGATGTCACCGTGGGTTTTTTTAAAATTTTTTTAGTGGGGGTTTTAAAAGAATAAATTAAGGGGTTTTTAAAGGCGTGGGTTAAAAATAAAAATCCCACAAGTTTGGGGTTATCACCTTCCCCTTTACCCATGACACTGTGCTCTTAGGAATTCTGAAAAGAAATTCAGGGTTTGGGGGATGAATTTGGTAGGGGTGAAAAAAAAAAAAAATTAAAATTTAATACAGGAAAGGAAAAAAGGTTAAGGGGATAAAAGATTAGGGGATGAAAAATTGAATATCAAAATTGGAGGGAAAGTATGGAGAGGGGGGGCTTTGAATTTGGGGGGTGGACGTGTCCCGGGGGTGGGTCTATGAAGATGAAATTAATCATAGAATTGATAGGGAAAAAGAGTGGGGGGGTGCCAGGAGTCTGTGGAGACAAAGAACTTTGTCCGGAATAAAGAGGGAAATGTAAATATAAGTTTTTCCAACGCTCTTATTAAATTGTGGCGTGGGGGATGGTTTGCAGTGGGGGAAAGGGTGGGGCGGGGGAGATGTCATGTCTGAGGCAATGTGTGGTTTAATATAATGCAGAGAATTCGTGGTTTTGGAAAATTAGGAGGGGGGTGCGGGGGTTTTAAAGCTGTTGTCAGAGGGCAGGAAGGGTTGTTGAGGTGGCGGACATGTAGAGAGAATGGGGAAAAAAGAATGGCTTAAGTGTATCAGTTCTTGTGGAAAGGAAGGCGAGGTAAAAAGGGGGCGGCCCAGGAAGGGGTTTGGGGGAAAGGGGGAAAGGGGGGTTTTTTTTTTTTTTGGGGCTTGGACTTGCAGGCATGGGGACGTGTTTGTAAGGAAAATGGGGACAAATGGTTTTTTAAAACTTGACGTGCTGTTTTGGGTGAGGGAAAGTAACATTTTGAAGGGGTTAAAAGGAAAAAGGCAGGCCCGGGCCTTTATCCCCGGAGATGGGGAAGTACAGTGCCTGCCGCACTTTTTGGAAAGGAAGTTTAAAAGTTGCAGTTTAAAAAATGTAATTGAAAAAAACCCCTTAATGATGATGGGGTGAATGATGGTAAATTTTTTTTTTCAACCCCCTTTGGAGAGGGGAAACAGCCAAATGTATTTTAAAAAAAAAAAAAAATATTATATATATAATATATATATATATATATTATATATATGTATATATTTTTTATTGTAGTGGAAGGAAAAGGGAGGAAGGGGGGGTCGCCCAGGAAAAGGTTGGAGAAATGGGTAAAGGGGGTTTTTTTTGCGAAACGGGGCTTCCCGCAGGCATGCGTGAGGGGTGGGTTTTATAGGGGGGTGGGGACAAATGGTTTTAATATTGGCGTCTGTTTTAGGGGTGACAAAAGGGCATTTAGAAGGGTTGGAAACCGGGAGGCCCGGACTTGAGTCCTGGAGAGGGGAAGTACAGTCCCTGCACTCTGAAGGGGGGAGTGTTTGGGGGTTTAAAACTGTGGTAAACCCCCTTCTGGCAAGACGTGATGGGTAATGATAAAAAAAAATAAGAACGAAAACCTGCAGAGGCCTCTGGCCCATGCGGCGGCCCGTCTCCTCCGGCAACCAATCCCCAACCTAGGGTCAGGTCACATTGACAGGGGGGGCCGGCAACCGCCCGGGGGTTTCTGATACATGGGATCAATTTTGTCATCCTCCTTTGTACATTTTCCAGAGAATTTATATCCATTCTGTAATACGGTGACCAAAACTGTGCAGCATAATCTAAATGAGGCCTAACCAAGGATGTATAGAGTTGAAGAACAACCTGAGGACTCCTATTATTTATGCTTCTTGATATGAAGCCAAGGATTCGATTAGCTTTATTGCGAACACTTATGCACTGTTGTCTTGGTTTCAGATTACTGCTAACCAGAACTCCTAAATCTTTTTCCCAATCCGTAATATTAAGATCTACATTATTTAGTTTATATGTGGCATGGTTATTGTCCTGTCCAACATTTAGAACTTTGCATTTGTCTATATTAAACTGCATCTGCCTATATATATATATATATATACATACATATACATATATATATATATATATATAAATAAATAAATAGAAATAAATATATATATATATATAGATATATAAAAATAAATATATATATATATATAAATATATACATATATATATATATATATATATATATATATATATATATATATATATATATATATATATATATATATATATATATATATATATATATATATATCAAGAACACTCCAGCAGGCCTATTGGCCCATGCGAGGAAGGTCCAGTTCTCCAACCGGATTACGGCCCAAACCTAGTCAGGTCAGATCACATTCACTTAAGGAAGGAGCACGGCATCTGACCTAGTAGCACAAGCTAGTCAGGTCCTACTACACCCACCCACACCCACTTTTGTATTTATCTAACATATTTTTAAAACTACACAACGTCATAGCTTCTATGACGTACTCGGGAGTTTGTTCCACTCATCTACAACTTTGTTACCAAATCAGTGCTTTCCAATATCCTTCCTGAATCTGAATTTTTCCAACTTAAAGCCATTGCTGCGAGCCCTGTCTGTTCTAGAAATTTATAGCACAGTGTTTACATCCCCTTTATTTATTCCTGTTTTCATAAAATGGTATAAAATACCGACAGGTTGTTAGGTAAGACACATGCAACAGTTAGGTATCTTTATATCGAAACGTTTCGCCTACACAGTAGGCTTCTTCAGTCGAGTACAGAAAAGTTGATAGAAGCAGAAGATTCTTGAAGGTGAAGTTTTGAGGTGGTCAGTCCCTCAGTCTGGAGAGTTGAAGTGACAGGATGGAGCCTTATATAACGCCAGGAGGTGAGATGTAGGCCACTAGTAGAGGTAAGAATGTAGTCGTTGGAAGGTCAGGTCTCTCTCAAATCCAGCCATTCTCACTAGTAGAAGTTGACAAAATTGATTTCAGGTCTGTACCAAGATACCCTTGTGTTGCAGTGTCTGACAGAATGAACATTAAAATGGTATAAAATACCGACAGGTTGTTAGGTAAGGCACATATGCAACAGTTAGGGATCTTTATATCGAAACGTTTCGCCTACACAGTAGGCTTCTTCAGTCAAGAATCTTCTGCTTCTATCAACTTTTCTGTATTCGACTGAAGAAGCCTACTGTGTAGGCGAAACGTTTCGATATAAAGATACCTAACTGTTGCATATGTGTCTTACCTAACATTCCTGTTTTCCTTTTAAACACCTCAATCATATCCCCCCTAATTCTACGCCTTTCTAGAGAGAGCAGATTTAGGGAACTCAGTCTATCCTCATAGGGAAGATTTCTGATACATGAGATGAACTGTGTCATCCTCCTTTATACGGTTCCCAGTGCATTTATATAAATTTTGTAATACAGTGGCCAAACTATGCAGCATAATCTAAATGAGGCCTAACCAAAGATATATAGAGTTGAAGGACAATCCGAGGACTTCTATTATTTATACTTCTTGATATGAAGCCAAGAATTCTGTTAGCTTTATTGCGAACACTTATGCACTGTTGTCTTGGTTTCAGATTACTGCTAACCAGAACTCCTAAATCCTTTTCGCAATTAGTAATATTAAGATCTACATTATTTAGTTTATATGTGGCATGGTTATTTTCCTGTCCAACATTTAGAACTTTGCATTTGTCTATATTAAACTGCATCTGCCACTTCCCTGACCACTGGTCAGCCTATTTTGGTGTCATCAGTAAATATTCTTATGTCACTATTTATTCCTTCATCTATGTCGTTTATGTAAACTGTGAACAACAAGGGGCCCAACAATGATCCTTGTGGAATACTGCTTGTGACGTGTATCTACCTAGGAAAAAATTTCTCCTATTCCGTGTGCCTTAAGTTTCCTCATTAGCCTCTGATGTGGAACTCTATCGAAAGCCTTACTGAAGACTATATACACAATATCATACTCATTACCATGATCTACCTCCTCAAATATCTTATTGAAAAAAGTTAGTAAATTCGTAAGACAGGAACGCCTCTTTGTAAAACCGTGCTAAGATTCAATAATCAGTTTATGCGTTTCAAGATGGCTACGAATTGCCCCGGCAGTTATTGATTCCATAAATTTTTCCGGAATGGAGGTAGGGCTTATTAGTCTATAGTTCGAAGATAAGGATGTGTCACCTCCTTTGTAAATAGGTAATACATTTGCCATTTACCACTTTCTGGCACTATGCCAGTTTGCAGTGATATATTGAAAAGATTATCCGAAGGTATGATAAGTTCCTTCTTACATTCCTTTAAAACCCTTGCAAACAGTTTATCAGGGTCTGGGGACCTGTTAGGTTTTAATTTATATATTTGTCTGAGGGCCATGTCACTAGTTACCCTAATCGTGAATAGTATATTATCGTCCTGTTCTACTTAATCTAGTGTTTCTGGAATTTCGCTAGTATCTTCCTGAATAAAAATTGAGGGGAAGGAAGTGTTGAAAAATTCACACATTTCCTTCTCACTGTCAGAGATCTGACATGAGTTACTCTTAAATGGGCTTATTTTGTCCCTAATCTTACTTCTGTATACCTGAAAGAATCCTTTTGGGTTAGTCTTCGAATCCCTTGCGACTTTAACCTCTTTTGATACGCCTATATATGACTCTCATCTGACCAATGTGATGCTTTAATCTGTTGTTTATCCATTTGGGATCATTTTTGTTATATCTAATTTTCCCACTCGGATAAAAGTTGTCTGGGTAGCTTGAACTATGCTATAATAAACATCACCTACCTGACCCATATTCAGGTCATCCCAGTTTAGCCCACCCATGTAATTTCTCAGTCCCATGAAGTCAACCAAGCAGAAGTCTGTGACAGAGACTTGATTGCAGTTATCTGGGTAATTTCTTGGTATGTTGAAACTAAGTGATTTGTGATCGCTTTCCCCAAGCTCATCATTAGCCTCAAGATTATTAATTAGTGGTGTTGGAATATTTCAATTTCGTATTCTTCAAGAGAGGAACTAGAGTAAAAGCTGTGTACTCTTGTAGGTAGGATCAATCGTGTTGTGTTTTCAACCTCCGGAAAGTGTTGAAGATACAGATACAAATTTTTAACGCTGAAATGGTATTAGATTTGTGAGTTCATCATTCAGGGACTAAGCACTGCATATTCTAAAGAAAAGAATACAGTAAAGATCCTTCTCATAAATCTCGTGCTGTAATGGGAATAATTATGAGTTAAATCATTCTTTTGGTAGGATTCTAGTATATGTTAAGAAAACTGTTGTTTTCCTAAACGATTAGCCCGTCCTAGAATGGTAAGCTGGTAGAGATGTGCGTAGGAACATCATTACCTTGAGTTCGTATTCTACTCACAACAACAAGGCATGTCAGTACGGTCATCCCTCAGTGTTGTAATCTCTTTAGAGGTGTCATGTAGCTCAATCACTAGCCACTCAGCTCACACACTGAGGTCCGGAGTTCGAATCCCCAGTACGACTGGAAAACGTTAGGACGTATTCCCATAAGACACCTGCTGTCTATGTTCACCCATTAGAATAAAATGGGTACCTGGGTGTTAGTCGAATGGTGTGGGTCACATCCTGGACAAAAATTGACCTAATTTGTCCGAAATGCTCTGCATAACAAGTGGCTTTCTATATAGTAGCGTGTCATTGATGTCAGCTAGGCCTGTGTACCTTGTACATGTACTTGTAGGAATAAAGATTTTATTATTATTATTATTATTATTATTATTATTATTATTATTATTATTATTATTATTATTAATTATTATCATTATTATTATTATTATTATTATTATTATTATTATTATTATTATTATTATTATTATTATTATTATTATTATTATTATTAATTATTATCATTATTATTATTATTATTATTATTATTATTATTATTATTATTATTATTATTATTATTATTATTATTATTATTAATTATTATTGTTATTATTATTATTATTGTTATTATTATTACTATTATTATTATCATTATTATAAATATTATTAATTATTATTATTATTAGTATTATTATTATCTGACAGTGCTGCTGCACTCTTTAGCATCACACCTCAGTGCTGCACTCTTCAGCATCACACCTCAGTGCTGCACTCTTCAGCATCACTCCTAAGTGCTGCACTCTTCAGCATCACACCTCAGTGCTGCACTCTTCTGTCGTAAGGGTTCTTAAATGGAGATATCGTAGGTTGAAAGTAGACACACTTGTAGGATGGTAAATATATTGTCAGACTGAGATGAGAGATGGAGCCCGGTGCCAAGCCTGTTCACGTCTTGTAGGTCTGCCGCCGAGTGAGGACGGGACAGGGGGATCACTGCCCATGTGTATCCCTATGACGTCACACAAAGCCAAAGGCCTACGAGGGATCTCGTGTCTAAAGCACAGGGATGATACTAATATGCTATGCTATATAATACTGGGAATACAGGGATCAGCAACTATGCTGACAGCTCGGTCATGTTACGTATGTCGTCCCGACATACACTACTATACTATAGGCTGAACAGGCAGGCGGATCTGGGCTGATTCTATACAATAACAAATGCATATATAACTTAGAACTAATGGATGGTACAACATGATTTTGACGTAATGGGTGTTAACGTAATCATTACAAACTATAAGAACAAATCATTATACAATATGGATGGAATTGATCGATCGATCTGTATTCATGCACTCTACGGATTCTGAGGAAGAATAATTATATACAAAGAAGTGTTTAACAGAAAGGCAGATTCGGTGCACACAAATCTAGACTGTTAATTCTCAGAATACGGAGGGAACGTGAACACGAAAATTTCTGACAAACTGATCAGCTAATAATAAACACACAGTTGACAATTTCATTCATCTCGGACATCTAATTATACAAACTATGTACATTTAAACCCAATTCTGCAAGGGTTAGGTTTACATATGCAGAATGGTTATCATCTCTGGGAGGGTCGAATTCCTCTGCAATGGCTAACACATGCCTTGACTGAGAGAGATCTGAACGAGTATCTACAAAAGATACAACTACAATCACTAGTGACTGTGGAATTACTAATTCGTCTGCTAGGAGTACTCAACTCGACTATTCGATACAGTAATTCTTGGCTCGTTACAAAGTCACTAATGGGTACTGGTGGCTTCACAGTAAGAATAAGATCTTCCTGGAGCAGGAATCGAATCACACCAGAACACAAGGGATCGGTTCTTTGGGCATTTTTGACATCCTCGACAGCAAATGGAGGATCTGCAGTAACTACACTAACGTGTCGCGATAAAGCATCTGCGACTACATTTGACTTGCCAGGTAAATTTTCAAAAGTGGGATTGAACTCTTGGATAGTCAAGGTCCATCTGGCTAACCTTCCAGTAGGCTGTTTGTTCTGGAATAAAGGTATCAGTTCTTCCTTACTGGAGGAAAGAACAAACTCGGTGGAGTGGATGACTCCCCCCGGTTGAAAAAAATTAACGCTATAACACGCAATATGAGCAAGGGAGAACGAATCTACTATCTCAACTGCAAGCACAGGAGAAAGAAATGAACACGGTGAACAATGCTGATATTCAATCTGAGTCGCACACAGTGACACGAGGTATCAGCTATAAAGAAACTACACTTACAAACGTTAACATGTGAAAGTTACTCGAGAAATAACTTCTTACAATGCACTGATTACTGTCAACTAGGATGGGATCACCATCTGAAACACAAGGAACAACAACAGACACTCTAGTGAGAACACTTGCTGTAACAGAGACGTCTTTCTGCAGACAGCATGTCACATCAACAAGAGATGGCATTACTAGTTCCAAGTAATCGTTTTCTGACAAGGCATCCCCTGTGGAGAAACTACTACTCGAACTAGCAGTCATTGCAGGGATAGGCTGTGCACTCAAGGCAGTCTGAGTGTCCCCGGACACTTGAGGCAACGGAACACTATCCTGCAAGTCTGAAGGTATAGGTGGAACACAGATGGGAGTGACAGAATTACTAGTGCCTGACCGCTCGGCTACGTTAATAAGTAATTCGTGGATCTATAGGAACTTAATCTGAACTTCACATTTAGCAGCACTTTAACAAATCTCAGATACAAGCTGTGAGAACAAACACATTGCTCAAGGGCTAGGTATTGTCTTTCAGTCAGTAAGGGAATGTTGGTACTGTGGACTGATTCATATTGACTTTGACTGGAATGATACACTAAGTGAACATTCAAAAATGACTGGGACATCTTCTCAGTGAAAATACTGAAGGGCATAAGTCAAGAAAAGTGGAGAGAATGACACAATAAGCTTAAATGGAAGAAAATGCTTAACTATTCTGCATAAGTAATTAAAAATTTACAAGTTACACAGTAAGCAAAGAACTCACACAAGAATAATATGCAACTTAACAAACACTGAAAATCAAGAGAACTTGTACTTTGCTCAAATCTAATATGCTCAACTTTTACTTTAAATTGAATAAATGGCACAGTGAGTTGTCTTTACTTTCAATGCAACAAGGAAAATACACAATAAAATAATAAAATGGACTCAATAAACTTGTGCAAAAATTAAAACAAACACACAATTCACTGAAATTAAAAAAAAAATAAAATGACAGACAGAATAAAATACTATGGACAGAACAGAGCATAAGAAACTGCACTGTAATAAACTGTATTCCACAACACTGCATAAAATTTTCTGCAAGAAAAACTTTAATAGCAACACAATATTTGCACAAGAATTATTGCAAAATGAGTCAATGTGCAATAATAAAAATTATAACACACAAGAAAAGAAATATATCAAGGAATGAACACTTTAACTCTTAACTGCACTTAAACAACAAGCAAAAGAACAATTTACTTTAGAAGGAGAACTTAAAAATTGCACTAAGAGTGAATTTGTTCAATAAAATATGAAAAATAATAGGTGCTAAAACACACAACAAAAAGGAATACAACACTTACAGAGATGCAGGACACAACACATCAACATGAACACAGTACTAGAATTTTCTTGCAATGAAACTTGATGTGTGAAAAATTTTGTAAATACGAGCTCTTGCTGGGACTTAAAAAAATGGCACTATTGTCTGTGGAAATAAGACAAATTAAACACTGGCTGAATAAAGGAATATGAACACAAGAATGTTCAACACACAGGGAACAAAAATAATAAAATTACACAAATGCTGGGAAGAAAAAAAAATAACAGACAACACTGAGTTGTGATGCAGAATATGAGGTGAAAAATTTACTGAGTTAATACACTGGAATTCTGAAGTTTAAACACAAGTTCTATATTGCTCATATGTTGCACACACAACAAAGGAAACACTAAGTACTTACTTCAAGTGTATAAAAAGATACACAACACAACAGATATAAAATAATGCACGAAAATTAACACTGAATTAAGGAGATTAAAAGAAATTTATGCAATCAGTACATGATAAACACTGAGTCTGATCAAGAGTCACTGAATGTCACTAAGAGATAAATTCACTGGGAACACAAAAGAAATGTCTCAACACTCGCAAATGTCTCTAAAAAAAAAAAAATATTATAGCTGTAACACTTGAAAAAAATGAGATTGATGGATTGTTTTTATCGTCTTGCTGCTGTCCTCTGCACAGATGATCGTAGAATTGCGCTTAAATCGGCGAGAGACAACACACAGGAGGCTTTTAAAGATGGCGCGCCACACTCTAGCTCTTGACCCCCTATGTGGTCCTTAAAATATGGTGCTACAACCCTTAGCAGTGCACCAAAACACTGATGAGGTAGGTGAGTTGTAATGGCCGACTGTAGTTGGGTTTGTGGGTAATGGCTGAGCGAGGCGTCTGAGACCGGCAATGGTGCGACACACGTGATCGTGAGTGGCTGGGCTTATGGGTTGAACGTCGTAAGCCTCACTGAGAAAACCCACACTGCCGCGAAGATAATTCTAAGCCGGCTGGCTTAGAAGAAACCCACGAAATACTACAACACCACAAGGATGACAAGGAGCACTCAGAATGCTTGGAACTTGAATCACAAGCGATGAAGGCTACTCATGTGGCTTGCTTGAGTACTGGGGTAAGACACCTGGGTTAGTTGCTAGCTGGCTTATCTTAACCCTTCACACAGAATAGCTTGATAACTTCACACGAGGAGCACAGCAGGGGTGGAAGCTGGCTTGGCAGGCAAAATAATTGGATGGAGTAGGCTAGGCTGGACTGGGCTCGGGTGTACTGACTCCCCCACCACAGACTGGAAGCTGGCTTATTTTGCAAACTCGGGTCAACCCCTCGGGAGTAATGCAAAAAAAGCAGGAAACACTAATACAAAGAGACTGACCAGTGAGTAATGTAGAAGCTGGTAGAGTAGCTGGCTTGAGGTAGCTGGATGGGGTGAACCTCGGTAGGCCTACTGGTAACACGAAATGGCCGTCTTGCTGGTCGACAACTTTATCTCCAGAAATCGCTGTAATCGTCAGAATTACAGGCTCACCGCTGTCACCATTTATCGTAAGGGTTCTTAAATGGAGATATCGTAGGTTGAAAGTAGACACACTTGTAGGATGGTAAATATATTGTCAGACTGAGATGAGAGATGGAGCCCGGTGCCAAGCCTGTTCACGTCTTGTAGGTCTGCCGCCGAGTGAGGACGGGACAGGGGGATCACTGCCCATGTGTATCCCTATGACGTCACACAAAGCCAAAGGCCTACGAGGGATCTCGTGTCTAAAGCACAGGGATGATACTAATATGCTATGCTATATAATACTAGGAATACAGGGATCAGCAACTATGCTGACACTTCAGCATCACACCTCAGTGCTGCACTCTTCAGCATCACACCTCAGTGCTGCACTCTTCAGCATCACGCCTCAGTGCTGCACTCTTCAGCATCACACCTCAGTGCTGCACTCTTCAGCATCACGCCTCATTGCTGCACTCTTCAGCATCACACCTCAGTGCTGCACTCTTCAGCATCACGCCTCAGTGCTGCACTCTTCAGCATCACGCCTCAGTGCTGCACTCTTCAGCATCACGCCTCAGTGCTGCACTCTTCAGCATCACACCTCAGTGCTGCACTCTTCAGCATCACGCCTCAGTGCTGCACTCTTCAGCATCACACCTCAGTGCTGCACTCTTCAGCATCACACCTCAGTGCTGCACTCTTCAGCATCACGCCTCAGTGATGCACTCTTCAGCATCACACCTCAGTGCTGCACTCTTCAGCATCAGGCCTCAGTGCTGCACTCTTCAGCATCACGCCTCAGTGCTGCACTCTTCAGCATCACGCCTCAGTGCTGCACTCTTCAGCATCACACCTCAGTGCTGCACTCTTCAGCATCACGCCTCAGTGCTACACTCTTCAGCATCATGCCTCAGTGCTGCACTCTTCACCATCACGCCTCAGTGCTGCACTCTTCAGCATCACACCTCAGCGCTGCACTCTTCAGCATCACGCCTCAATGATGCACTCTTCAGCATCACACCTCAGTGCTGCACTCTTCAGCATCACGCCTCAGTGCTGCACTCTTCAGCATCATGCCTCAGTGCTGCACTCCTCAGCATCACACCTCAGCGCTGCACTCTTCAGCATCACGCCTCAGTGCTGCACTCTTCAGCATCATGCCTCAGTGCTGCACTCTTCAGCATCACGCCTCAGTGCTGCACTCTTCAGCATCATGCCTCAGTGCTGCACTCTTCAGCATCACACCTCAGCGCTGCACTCTTCAGCATCACGCCTCAATGATGCACTCTTCAGCATCACACCTCAGTGCTGCACTCTTCAGCATCACGCCTCAGTGCTGCACTCTTCAGCATCATGCCTCAGTGCTGCACTCCTCAGCATCACGCCTCAGTGCTACACTCTTCAGCATCACGCCTCAGTGCTGCACTCTTCAGCATCACGCCTCAGTGCTGCACTCTTCAGCATCACGCCTCAGTGCTGCACACTTCAGCATCATGCCTCAGTGCTGCACTCTTCAGCATCACGCCTCAGTGCTGCACTCTTCAGCATCACGCCTCAGTGCTGCACTCTTCAGCATCACGCCTCAGTGCTGCACTCTTCAGCATCACGCCTCAGTGCTGCACTCTTCAGCATCACACCTCAGTGCTGCACACTTCAGCATCACGCCTTAATGCTGCACTCTTGAGCATCATGCCTCAGTGCTGCACTCTTCAGCATCATGCCTCAGTGCTGCACTCCTCAGCATCACGCCTCAGTGCTACACTCTTCAGCATCACGCCTCAGTGCTGCACTCTTCAGCATCACGCCTCAGTGCTGCACTCTTCAGCATCACACCTCAGTGCTGCACTCTTCAGCATCACGCCTCAGTGCTGCACTCTTCAGCATCACACCTCAGTGCTGCACTCTTCAGCATCACACCTCAGTGCTGCACTCTTCAGCATCACACCTCAGTGCTGCACTCTTCAGCATCACACCTCAGTGCTGCACTCTTCAGCATCACACCTCAGTGCTGCACTCTTCAGCATCACACCTCAGTGCTGCACTCTTCAGCATCACGCCTCAGTGCTACACTCTTCAGCATCACGCCTCAGTGCTGCACTCTTCAGCATCACGCCTCAGTGCTGCACTCTTCAGCATCACGCCTCAGTGCTGCACTTTCCAACATTTACTTAGAATATTAAGAGAGAGTCAACCTTATTAACATCATTCCTATCAACATCACAGGACTTCACTACGTGTATGCTACTGTAATTATCACACCAGGACATTTTGATCTCAAGATATTCAGAGATGATTTTTACATTGGTGGATCCGTGAATCTAATTCATATTAGATTCACGAAATATTACTCTTTGTAATATTTCGTACGAATCCTAGATGCTCTCATCATTAGAAAAAAATAACGGTTTCATTTTTAAAATGTACAGAAAACATTATAATTAAGGATTAAGAGGAATCCTTATTATTTTTCTTCTCAGTACAATAAGAATATGCTGAATGATGAACTGACCTACATAACCAATTTCATAGGTCCCAAAAATTTCCTGTAAACATATTTAACTTATATAGACGACAAGCCACTTGCATCCACCAACCCAAAGGTTGAGAACATTATTTTGAGAAAGATAAAAGCGAACTGTGCCATTGTCATAACAAAAACTTTTAGGAACTTCACGCAACGGAGAATAATGGTATAAAATAACGATACAATGGTGAGAGACATATATACAGTTAATGCAGTCTTTTATTAATGGTGTTTTGCCCACACACACTCGGCTTTGTCAAGTCACAAACAATAGAAAGCAACATTTCACAGTACCGGTCAGAGATATTTGGGCGCCGTTTCAATAGTCTAAAATATTTATCCAACAATTCTAGAAAGGCAGCAGATATGGCTGATTATCCAATAGGTCTAATAAGGAATAACTGCGTCCTCCATAGATTATATATTATTATTGGTAGAATTACCGACAATATGTTAAGTAAAAGGACACAAATGCAACTAATGTAACATTTTATTGTGGCAACGTTTCGCTCTCCAGGAGCTTCATCAAGCTCTAACGATTGATGAAGCTCCTACAGAGCGAAACGTTGCCACAATAATATGTCACATCAGTAGCATTTGTGCTCTCTTTCTTACATTATCTTCATGCATTGAATGAAACACATTATTTAAATTACTGCACATGTCTTTTTAAACAATTTTAAATTTTCTCTTTTTTTTCTGGCTTTCATGTTTTTGGGCTCCTTATCGATCAGTGCCTCGGACCGCGTCCTTGCTGTCTTGACCATTAATCCATCGCTGCTCTGATGCATCAAACATCACGATAATGTTTGTAGATGAATGGTTCAGAGAACCGACATGTTGATAAATTAGACACATGTGCAACTCTTGGGTATCTTTATTGAGGAAACGTTTCGCCACACAGTGGCTTCATCAGTCCATACACAGGAGAAACTTGAAGAACAGGAGGAGAATGAGGTAATCATCGACTCAAGGTTGAGGGACTGATTACCTCATTCTCCTCCTGTTCTTCAAGTTTCTCCTGTGTATGGACTGATGAAGCCACTGTGTGGCGAAACGTTTCCTCAATAAAGATACCCAAGAGTTGCACATGTGTCTAATTTATCATCATCACGATAATGGCAGGATAAAGGATAAATAAGGAAACCCTGGAGAAACCTCAAGGATTACATTAACAAATGATGTCTGCCACATCAAAAAAAAAGAAAGCGTGTAATGCATAAGTCAACTGTCTCACATCTCAGTGACTAGGACCTGTTGAACTTATAATGGAATTGAACCACATCAACATAAAGTCCTTAAAAGTTAGCTCTAGATAATATGCTGTTCCACAGAAAGTGGGGTTTTTAATTTAGTTTTGACTGCATCACACTCAAGAATAGGAACATGCATGCCTGAGCACCTTAATTTTCACATCAACCTACTCATATAGTGGAACCCTCACATGCATTTCATGCTAATATGCACCGGCCCCTCCTGAGCACGTCTTTGTTTTCCTAGAATCATTCTTGAAAGCTCTGTAAATTAAGGTTCTCTAATATTTTCTCTAATGCCAGAATCCAAATAGCTACCACTGTCTCCACTACCATCAATGATATCATCAGTACGAGATGAATCCAACAAGTCCAAATCACGGCAGGGATATACATACTTCTTTGCAAAAATTGTGAATAAATTTTCCTGGGCGAAACATCCAAAGACCTCCACAAACACATTTAAAAACACAAGAGCATAAGAAAGAAGGAACACTGCGATAGGCCTACTGACCCATGCGGAGCAGGTCCATGTCCCCCCCCCCGGATTAGACCAATAACCCACCTCTCGGATTAGCCCAATGACCCACCCAGTCTGGTCACCTCCACTCAAAGATGGAGCACTGCACCAGACCCAGCAGCACAAGCTACTCAGGTCCAACTCACACCCGCTCGTGTATTTATCTAACCTATTTTTAAAACTACACAACGTATTAGCCTGAATAACTGTACTCGGTAGTTTGTTCCACTCATCCACATCTCTATTACCAAACCAGTACTTTCCTACATCCTTCTTGAATCTGAATTTTTCCAACTTGAAACCATTGCTGCGAGTCCTGTCTTGGCTGGAAATTTTCAGCAAGCTATTTACATTCCCTTTATTTATTCCTGTTTTCCATTTATACATCTCGATCATATCCCCCCCCCCTATTTCTACGCCTTTCGAGAGAGTGCAGATTCAAGGTCCTCAGTCTATCCTCATAGGGAAGATTTCTGATACATGGGATCATCTTTCACATTCTTTGTACGTTTTCCAGAGCATTTATATCCATTCTGTAATATGGTGACCAGAACTGAGCAGCATAGTCTAAATGAGGCCTAACCAAGGATATATAGAGTTGAAGAACAACCTGAGGACTTCTATTAATTATACTTCTAGATATGAACCCAAGAATTCTGTTAGCTTTATTGCAAACACTAATGCACCGTTGTCTTGGTTTTAGATTACTGCTAACCAGAACTCCTAAATCCTTTTCTCAATCAGTAGTATTAAGATCTACATTATTTAGTTTATATGTGGCATGGTTATTTAACTGTCCAACATTTAGAACTTTGCATTTGTCAATATTAAACTGCCTCTGCCACTTCTCCGACCATTGCATCAGTCTATTCAAATCATCCTGGAGTGTTCTAGTGTCCTCATTAGAGTGAACTGGACGGCCTATTTTGGTGTCATCAGCAAATTTGCTTATGTTGCTATTTATTCCCTCATCTATGTCGTTTATGTAAATTGTGAACAACAACGGGCTCAACACTGACCCCTGAGGAACACCGCTTGTGACGTGCCCCCATTCTGATTTCTCCCCATTTATGCAAACTCTCTGCTGTCTATTTGTCAACCATGCCTCTACCCAGGAAAAAATTTCTCTTCCTATTCCGTGTGCATTAAGTTTCCTCAATAGCTTCTGGTGTGGAACTCTTACTGAAGTCCATATACACAATATCATATTCATTACCATGATCTACCTCCTCAAACACCTTAGTGAAAAAAGTTAGTAAATTCGTAAGACAGGAACGCCCCTTTGTAAAACCGTGTTGAGATTCATTAATCAATCTGTGCCTGTCAAGATGGCTACGAATTGCTTCGGCAATTATTGATTCCATAAATTTTCTCACTATGGAGGTAAGGCTTATTGGCCTATAGTTCGAAGCCAAGGACCTGTCACCTGCCTTGTAAATAGGTATTACATTTGCCATTTTCCACTTATCAGGCACTATGCCAGTTTGTAGTGATATGTTAAAAAGATTAACCAAAGGTATGCTAAGTTCCTCTTTACATTCCTTTAACACCCTTGCAAACAGTTCATCAGGGCCTGGGGATTTGTTAGGTTTTAGTTTCTCTATTTGTCTGAGTACCATGTCACTAGTTACTGCAATCGTACATAGTTTATTATCATCCTGTTCCACGTAATCTATTATTTCAGGAATATCGCTAGTATTTTCCTGGGTGAAAACTGAGAGGAAGTAGGTATTGAGAATTTCACACGTATCTTTCTCACTGTCAGTGATCTGACCAGAGTTACTCTTAAGTGGGCCAATCTTGTCCCTAATCTTTCTTCTGTATACCTGAAAGAACCCTTTGGATCCCTTGCGACCTTAGCTTCATAATCTCTCTCTCTCTCTCTCTCTCTCTCCCCTCGCTATTTCTTTATATATATATATATATATATATATATATATTATATATATAGTCAGGACATCCCAATTTAGCCCACCCAGGTAATTTTTCATATATATATATATTATATATATATATATATATATATATATTAACCTCAAGATTATTAATTAGTGAATCTTTGTTCGCAAGAACCAAGTCAAGCAGATTTCTTCCTCTAGTTGGTTCTGTCACAACCT
Source organism: Cherax quadricarinatus (assembly GCF_038502225.1). NCBI lineage: Eukaryota > Metazoa > Arthropoda > Malacostraca > Decapoda > Parastacidae > Cherax > Cherax quadricarinatus. The sequence goes on from NC_091362.1 coordinate 708,294, forward strand.
GTTCTAAAAAGCAATCCTGAACCGTATCAAGAAAGTAGACTCAAGATTTCCTCTCATATTTTTCCAATCAATTTGTCTAAAGTTAAAATCTCACACTATCACAACATTTCCATATCTAGATGCCTTATGAATTTCGTCTCATAACAGCTTACTGTCCTCCCTATCAAGGTTTGGGGGCCTATAAATCACACCCAAAATTAATTTGTCACGTCTCTCGAGAAACTGTAGCCAAATAGATTCTGTGTTCGATGTTTCTAATCTTATATCATGTCTAAGACAACAATTTAAATTTTCTCTGACATACATCGCCACACCACCACCCTTCCTGTTGACCCTATCAGTGTGGAATAGTTTGTAACCCTGTATGTTGCATTCAGAAGGCATTTCTCTATCTTTCACGTTGAACCAGGTCTCTGTTATACCAATAATATCTATATTACCTACACTTGCAAATAATCTTAACTCATCAATCTTATTTCTTAGACTCCTACTATTTGAATAGTAAACCTTAAGGGAGCTAGTCACTCGTTGCCCTCTACTGTCTCTCTCTGTTTGTTGATCAATTGATTTGCCATTACTAGCAACTTTATTTTGAATATTGTCTTTTAAACATATCCCTGAGGTATCCCGGTAATAACTGCTGTTTTTAACCCTAATGCTGCAGCCTGATTGTTTCCCATAAACACCCATACCTCAATAATCTATCAGTTTAAATTCCTAGACAAGTCATCAATTACCCTCCCAATTGAATTGGCTAATGCAACCACTCCATCCCCAGAGAGATGAACCCCATTCCCTGCATACATATCACGTTTGCCAAATAGGTCCTAGTTATCAATGAATGGGATTGCATGTTCCTTGCAATACCTGTCTAGCCAGCAATTTATACCAGTTGCCCTAGACATTCATTCATTGCCCACTCCCTTTCTAGGCAAGATGCTACATATGACTGGGATCCCTCCCTTAGACCTAACTACTTCTATGGCTAACCTGTAGTCAACCAGCAGCTCCTCTCTCCTGCCCTTCCCAATGTCATTACCCCGAGCACTAAGACAGATAATGGGCTTGTTCCCATTACCTGCCGTAATATTATCCAACCTGCTGACGATGTTACCAACACCAGCTCCAGGAAGGCACACTCTCTGTCTGACCTTTCTGTCTCTATTACAAAATGCACGGTCCATATATCTTACCAGAGGATCGCCAATGTTAAAAAATTCTTACCTGATTAGCAGGGGAAACAGTGGTACCTTCAACCTCACTAACCACTGAAGTACACTCGTCTTGGAGAACAGAGAATCGATTTTCCACCTTCACATCTTCTCTATTAACTCTCCTCATCTTCCTTCTTCCTGAACTGTGAACCACTTGCCACTTAAAGCGGCTGCCACTATCACTGCTGGTGACCATTCATTCCTTACCAGCTAAATCCTTCTCACACTCGATCCCAAACTCATCTATTCGAAGCTTCAGCCTCCTATGTTCCTCCTGAAGAAGTAGAATCTCCGTCTTCAACACTTGAACCTGATTTTCTAAAACACTACAATATGCCATTGTGCTTGGTAACAACCCACGCTAACTCCCAAGAGCTTAGGCAGGTATGACCGCAGGTGACCACTGACCTCAGCGTCAGTGGCCACTAATACGACAGTTGAATTAATGATTTACATAACGCCTAAATTGCACATAGTAATTATCACAACCACTTGATTAAATACAAAGCGCACCACAGATAGTACAATAAAACGATACTCATTGAAGTATAATATTAGAATCAGCACTCATCAACGGTTCCAACAGTGTCAGCCACAGCAAAGACTTGAAGCTTCTGATTTGTTGTCCATCATAACACCATTTCAGAGAAATATTGTAATAGGTCAGCCAACCCAGGCAAAGCATTGTGGGACCAATAGCCTCGGAAAAGTGGATAAAGAGGATTAGAATAAGAAAAATAAGATTTCTTCCAGAAGTCATTTGAGTATTACACTCCTCCTACAACCCTATCTTTTCATTCTTTTTTACCAATATATATATTTTATTACATGACATGGTACAAAAGACACATTGACACTTTGTTGGCATAAAGATGGCATATACAGAACATGAGGTGTGAGAGGTACATGTCTAGCACAGGGAGAAGGCTTACAGCCTTCTCTCTGAAGGCTTACAGCCTTCTCTCTGAAGGCTTACAGCCTTACATATACATATTATCTACGTCCACAGCAGGACTCGAATCTGCAAACTCTGTATTAGAATCTACAGTACTGTACCACGGAGCCAGACCCCAGATAATTTTGGGCTCATAGCCGAAGCTACACTATGATTCCCCACACTCCGGGGCACCAGGCTTGTTTTCAAAGTTATTTTATCAAATCCTTCCACATGCAGTGGACAACGAAAGATATTTGAAATGCTTAACAATTCTCAAAAAGGCTAAATTATTTACAAACATCTCTCTCTCTCTCTCTCTCTCTCGCTATTTGTTTATATATATATATATATATATATATATATATATATATATATATATATATATATATATATATATATATATATATATATATATATATATATATATATATATATATATATATATATACAATTTTTCGTGTTTGTACTTAAATTAGGAATTTATGTCAAGTATGAGATTCGTCATTTAATTATTAAAGACGATAATTTCATCACATTTATGTTAAAGACTTTTTTTTGTTATTTCATTTTAGTTTTGCTAAAGTGGTAACTTAGAGCTTTCCTCGAAGTTTCAGAAACTCATCCCTAAAAGAGCGAATACCTTCAACAGATCATCTACAGTATAAATTTATAACTGACTAAATCAACAACTGCAGAAAGACATAATATAGAAGAGGTAAAAGGGTCAAGCTATAGTAAAGACAATAAAGCAGAATGGGAAGCATTTTTGAGAGCAAGTTTTACTGGAGACCAAGCCTCTCCATATCTATAGAAAGTACATGGTAAGTATAGGTACGTACAGTCAAAAAAGTCGATGAGGAGGGGTAATAAAGTGAGAACCGGATTATGTTTAGTCAGGAAAGTGTTGTGTGCTGTGGAGCATGTGAGTCAGGGCTCCGGATATCTGGACCTTCCCTGGTTCTGGATAATGAATTAGTGCCTATTCCAGGCACTAGTCACATTTGTGCTAGTTTTGTGTTGACAATGAAACCTAGAAGCGTTAATTGTTGGTATCGACTCTCCGAGTGATCACCAAGTCGTAATAACACGATTGTAGACAGATCACGAAACTGGTCGGGTTTGAACCCCACCAGTTGAGTGATATAACTCTCAGAGTGTTAGTTACACTCAATGCTTCACCTCTATAATTCCGTATGAAGGTAGCAAGAAAATGTAGGTTGCAGTTCTCAGTCATAGAGAGGCAATAGTCTTCCAGGAAATCATTACTGAATACACTGAGCACTGAGAGCCCATTGTAAATATATTTTTGTGTTGGATTAAAGAAACCTGCTGTGCAGACTAAACGTTTCGGTATTAAACATGCCCATGCCTATTTAACAGCAAGGCAATCAAGGGACTTGATGCGAAACGTCTTCTTAGTTAGGGTGTCCATTCTGGCAAAGATTTTATTAGAGCAAACATTAACATCAGACCCTCCATCAAATGCTATATTTTACTAGATAATAGTTTTTAAAGTATTTTCACTATATCTGATGAAGGTCGAAGCATTGCTCGCTACATTCATATGAATGTTGCGACCAACGCTTCGACCTTCATCAGGTATAGTGAAAACTGAGTCGATACAAGCATCTATATTACTAAAGCTGGCGTTTATGCCATAACTTATAGAGGTTGTCACTAAATATATCTAGGCTAAACATACACAACACTACAGTCACCATACTTTGACCAAAAGTGGCATAATGGCACCAATACACTTTATTAACAATGCCAAGATTCTTAATATGTTAACAATATTCTTTATTTCTACAAGTACATGTACAATGTATACAGATCAAATTGACAGCATAGACATATTATATACAAAGCTCCTTGTTAAGCAGACCATTTCGGGCAACTTAGGTTAATTTTATCCACAGGATGCGCCCCACACCAGTCGGCTATCACACAGGTTCCTATATACTGCTAGATGAACAGGGACAACAGCTGTCTTAGGGAAAGACGCAACCAATGTTTCTACCCATACCGGGGATCGAACGAAGGACCTGAATATGCGAGCTGAGTGCACTATCAACCCAGCTACGGGAATTTTGAAGCTGATCATGAGAGGTTTCCTTATTTCGAGAAACCCAATAACAGGTAATAATGGTATGTATGAGCTAGAGCAGCGGGGACCTGCTCTTGTCAGTTCTTCCACAAACGTTCACTTTGTTATAGTTGACCAGGGATGAAAGTTTGATGCCAATCGGAAGAAACGTTTTGAAATTATAAAGAAAAGCTTAGTAAAAATTACGGCAGTGTAAAATAAGAACATTGTGAAAAATGTACCGGCCCAGACGCAGTATTTACTGGTTCACTTAACTCCAGAAAGTTAACATTATCAAAAGGCGAGTTTTCTAAATTCTCTACTTATTTTTTTTTATATTCGGTTTCAAATTCTCTAGACTCCTTTAAGAAATAATATTTGATTTTGTGTTTTTAAGAAAGTCCAAATTAATAAGAAAATTTTCAAACGTGGGAACTTTGGATGTATAAAGTTCTTTTTCAGTATAAATGTATTCCATTCAATAAGAACCAGCGGTGAAGAGCTTCAAGCTGACCAAAAGAGGAATTCTCTAGTTAATAAGATAAGATAAGATAAGATTTCGTTCGGATTTTTAACCCCGGAGGGTTAGCCACCCAGGATAACCCAAGAAAGTCAGTGCGTCATCGAGGACTGTCTAACTTATTTCCATTGGGGTCCTTAATCTTGTCCCCCAGGATGCGACCCACACCAGTCGACTAACACCCAGGTACCTATTTGCTGCTAGGTGAACAGGACAACAGGTGTAAGGAAACGTGTCGAAATGTTTCCACCCGCCGGGAATCGAACCCGGGCCCTCCGTGTGTGAAGCGGGAGCTTTAGCCACCAGGCCACCGGGCCTGGTGGCCTGGTGGTATTACATAGTTGAAATTGAAAGCTAATCTTTCTTTTAAAAAGTCTCATAACAATGAAATTTGAAGTGTATCAGATAAAGCATTTTTCAACAAGTGTCTTGAACCCAGGGACTCAAATTTTCTTTTTAACAGTTTCAAACAGTGATCAAATTTGCCTAAAAAATCTAGACGCTTGAACCTACTGGATGATATTGTTCTTATGGAACGTATCATTTTAATATTATTTTGATGCCGATTACATGAAGCATTTTTTAGTTATATAATTGAAATTAATTTTTCTACTTATTTAATAAAACTGTCAAATTGGTGCCTATGAAACCCAGTAATAACTTAATCTTTATTTCTGGAAAACATACTAAATCTCAAAATTTGAAGCCGATCTGAAGAGAAGTTTCACTTCACGAAGGAGAATCATCCACCTCTGATCATACATCTCTAACATACCACTGCAACCATCATTTTTCTTTTGTCAAAATTTCGTTCACCAGCAGCATTTTGCTACCACGATAACGTGAGTCAACACTGAGAATAGAGAGGGAGGGAGCACCTCGGGGTAACATCACAGTGTCCTTGTCCATTTGTTTTTCTAGCTGTGTCCCCCAGGTTGGCTAGCTCTTGGCTCTTGGCTGTCTCTCTGATTGGCTGGGTGATTAGCTGGCTAGCTGTCTGAAAGACTGGCTACATAGCTGGGTTGTGTATCTGACTGGTTGGATACCTGACTAGTTAACTGTCTTACTGACTGAGTGACTGGTTGAATTGCTTCTGACAGGCCTTCTGGGTATCTTGCTAGACTTCATGACTGGTTGGCTGTTTGACTGGTAGGCTGGATGGCTGGCTGGATGGCTGGCTGGATGGCTGGCTGGATGGCTGGCTGGATGGCTGGCTGGATGGCTGGCTGGCTTGCAGGCTGAAGCTTCGGGCGAAAAATGCAACACTCCGCAATTTTTCAGAAATCACGTCAGTTTTCTTTTGCCAGGTCACCAAGCCTTCTTTCCGCATTGTCTTTTCTTCTCTCCTTTCTATATAGCCTCTTTATTCTTCTACTTCACCCTTCCATCCTCTCTCTTACTATTTACCACTCCTGCCCTCTACTCTCCATCTACATATTTTCCTTTCTATTGTCCCCAGTTCCCGTACCCTTATTCACTTTCCCATTTCTCTCTTCTCTCACTCTCTCTCTCCTTTCCATCCTCTCCCTCCCTGTTCCATCCCCTCTTTTCTAATTTCACCCCTTTCTTTTTTTTCATTCATTAGCTCTCTTTTTTTTATTCTTTATTATCTCCATCTTCTCTGTTACATACACAAATTTCACCGATTTTTCCCTAATCCCTCTTATCGCCTTACTATTCCCTCCTCATCCTCGCCACCCACATTCCCAACCTACTCTCCTTCCTCATTTACTCTCTGCCCACTCCTTCTCCATTCTCTTTTCTATCCTTGCACATTTTTCTTTTCTCTTTTTCCTCTCCTCTTCCTTACTCTCTCCTCCGTCTCTCTTATGACTTTTCATCACTCTCTCAGATTTAATATTGTTCCCTTCTAGTTTTTTCTGCCTTCTCTCTCTCTCTCTCTCTCTCTCTCTCTCTCTCTCTCTCTCTCTCTCTCTCTCTCTCTCTCTCTCTCTCTCTCTCTTGCGGTTAATGCAGTCAGTTGATGACGAACGATAATAAAGGAAGGGTGAAAGAGTAATAGAGAGGACTACTGAAAGATAGAGTGGAAGGGGCAGGAGAAAGAGGGAAGAATGAAAGAAATAAAGGGAGTAAATGAAAGGAATGGAAAGAAAATTAGGGAAAGGAGAGAGAAATAATGGAAGAGAGAGAGAGAGAGAGAGAGAGAGAGAGAGAGAGAGAGAGAGAGAGAGAGAGAGAGAGAGAAGAAGGTAAGATATGAGTGAGAGAAATGATGGAACGATGAGGGGTGATGAGGGAAGTGTGAGGAAGATAATGGAAGAGTGAGACAGATGAGGGGATGGTGATTAAAATGATATGATACAGAGAAAGATGATGGGAGAGTAAAAAGGAGAGGAAGAGAGAGTGAGACAGAGAGGAAAGGAGAGTGAAGGGAGATTCAGATGCTGAAAAAATGACGAAGAAGACAAAGGAAGGGTGAAAAGGGTGAGAAAGAGACAGTGAAGGAATTTGTGAAGGACGTTAAAAGGAGGCTAAAGAAAGATGAGAGATGAGTGGAAGGTGAGTGACAATGGTGGATAGTGAGGGAGAAGAGTAGAAGGTGAGTGACAATGGTGGATAGTGAGGGAGAAGAGTAGAAGGTGAGTGACAATGGTGGATAGTGAGGGAGAAGAGTAGAAGGTGAGTGACAATGGTGGATAGTGAGGGAGAAGAGTAGAAGGTGAGTGACAATGGTGGATAGTGAGGGAGAAGAGTAGAAGGTGAGTGACAATGGTGGATAGTGAGGGAGAAGAGTAGAAGGTGAGTGACAATGGTGGATAGTGAGGGAGAAGAGTAGAAGGTGAGTGACAATGGTGGATAGTGAGGGAGAAGAGTAGAAGGTGAGTGACAATAATGGAGAGTGAAGGAGATGGACAGAGAATAAACTCGATAAGTTGATAGTAAAGAAGATAGATGAAGGGTGAGAAGTGGAGAGGAAGGGAAATGAGTGTAGAGTGAGCTGTACCAGTTGGGAGTGAAGAAGATGGGTAGAGGATGAGGGGGACAGGTGGAGAGTGATGAGGAAGACAGAGGAAGAGTGAGAAAAGTACAGTTTTAGAGTAAAGGAGAAAAATGAGGTGATATTAATGTACTGAAGATCGAAGGTGAGGAGTGAAGATGGGAAGGTGATGGGTGAAGATGGGAAGGTGAGGGGTGAAGATGGGAAGGTGAGGGGTGAAGATGGGAAGGTGATGGGTGAAGATGGGAAGGTGAGGGGTGAAGATGGGAAGGTGAGGGGTGAAGATGGGAAGGTGAGGGGTGAAGATGGGAAGGTGAGGGGTGAAGATGGGAAGGTGAGGGGTGAAGATGGGAAGGTGAGGGGTGAAGATGGGAAGGTGATGGGTAAAGATGGGAAGGTGAGGGGTGAAGATGGGAAGGTGAGGGGTGAAGATGGGAAGGTGAGGGGTGAAGATGGGAAGGTGAGGGGTGAAGATGGGAAGGTGAGGAGTGAAGATGGGAAGGTGAGGGGTGAAGACGGGAAGGTGAGGGGTGAAGATGGGAAGGTGATGGGTGAAGATGGGAAGGTGAGGGGTGAAGATGGGAAGGTGAGGGGTGAAGATGGGAAGGTGATGGGTGAAGATGGGAAGGTGATGGGTAAAGATGGGAAGGTGAGGGGTGAAGATGGGAAGGTGATGGGTGAAGATGGGAAGGTGATGGGTGAAGATGGGAAGGTGAGGGGTGAAGATGGGAAGGTGTGGAGTGAAGAGGGGAAGGTGAGGGGTGAAGACGGGAAGGTGTGGGGGGTAGATGGGAAGGGGATGGGTGAAGATGGGAAGGTGATGGGTAAAGATGGGAAGGTGAGGGGTGAAGATGGGAAGGTGAGGGGTGAAGATGGGAAGGTGAGGGGTGAAGATGGGAAGGTGAGGGGTGAAGACGGGAAGGTGAGGGGTGAAGATGGGAAGGTGATGGTGAAGATGGGAAGGTGAGGGATGAAGATGGGAAGGTGAGGGGTGAAGTTGGGAAGGTGAGGGGTGAAGATGGGAAGGTGAGGGGTGAAGACAGGAAGGTGAGTGGTGAAGATGGGAAGGTGAGGGGTGAAGACGGGAAGGTGAGGTGGGTGAAGATGGGAAGGTGATGGGTGAAGATGGGAAGGTGATGGGTGAGATGGGAAGGTGATGGGTTGAAGATGGGAAGGTGATGGGTAAGATGGAAGGTGAGGGTGGTGAAGATGGGAAGGTGAGGGGGTGAAGATGGGAAGGTGAGGAGTGAAGATGGAAGGTGAGGGGAGATGGAAGGTGATGGGTAAAGATGGGAAGGTGAGGGGTGAAGATGGGAAGGTGAGGGGTGAAGATGGGAAGGTGAGGGGTGAAGTTGGGAAGGTGAGGGGTGAAGATGGGAAGGTGAGGGGTGAAGACAGGAAGGTGAGTGGTGAAGATGGGAAGGTGAGGGGTGAAGTTTGGAAGGTGAGGGGTGAAGTTGGGAAGGTGAGGGGTGAAGATGGGAAGGTGAGTGGTGAAGATGGGAAGGTGAGGGGTGAAGTTGGGAAGGTGAGGGTGAAGATGGGAAGGTGAGGGGTGAAGATGAGAAGATGAGGGGTGAAGATGGGAAGGTGAGGGGTGAAGTTGGGAAGATGAGGGGTGAAGATGGGAAGGTGAGGGGTGATGTTTGGAAGGTGAGGGGTGAAGATGGGAAGGTGAGGGGTGAAGATGGGAAGGTGAGGGTGAAGATGGGAAGGTGAGGGTGAAGATGGAAGGTGAGGGTGATGTTGGGAAGGTGAGGGGTGAAGATGGGAAGGTGAGGGGTGAAGATGGGAAGGTGAGGGGTGAAGATGGGAAGGTGAGGGTGAAGATGGGAAGGTGAGGGGTGAAGATGGGAAGGTGATGGGTAAAGAGGGGAAGGTGAGGGGTGAAGATGGGAAGGTGAGGGGTGAAGATGGGAAGGTGATGGGTAAAGATGAGAAGGTGAGGGGTGAAGATGGGAAGGGGGTGAAGAGGGGAAGGTGAGGAGTGAAGATGGGAAGGTGAGGGGTGAAGATGGGAAGGTGATGGAAAGATGGGAAGGTGAGGGTGAAGATGGGAAGGTGAGGGGTGAAGACGGAAGGTGAGGGGTGAAGATGGGAAGGTGAGGGTGAAGATGGGAAGGTGAGGGGTGAAGATGGGAAGGAGGGGTGAAGATGGAAGGTGATGGGTAAAGATGGGAAGGTGAGGGTGAAGAGGGGAAGGTGGGGGGTGAAGATGGGAAGGTGAGGGTGAAGATGGGAAGGTGAGGGGTGAAGACGGGAAGGTGAGGGGTGAAGATGGGAAGGTGAGGAGTGAAGATGGGAAGGTGATGGGTAAGATGGGAAGGTGATGGGTAAAGATGGGAAGGTGAGGGGTGAAGATGGAAGGTGAGGGGTGAAGATGGAAGGTGAGGGGTGAAGACAGGAAGGTGGGGGTGAAGATGGGAAGGTGAGGAGTGAAGATGGAAGGTGATGGGTGAAGATGGGAAGGTGATGGGTAAAGATGGGAAGGTGAGGGGTGAAGATGGGAAGGTGATGGGTGAAGATGGGAAGGTGATGAGTAAAGATGGGAAGGTGAGGGGTGAAGATGGAAGGTGAGGGTGAAGATGGGAAGGTGAGGAGGAAGATGGGAAGGTGGGGGGTGAAGATGGGAAGGTGATGGGTAAAGATGGGAAGGTGAGGGGTGAAGATGGGAAGGTGAGGGGTGAAGACGGGAAGGTGAGGGGTGAAGATGGGAAGGTGAGGGGTGAAGATGGGAAGGTGAGGGGTGAAGATAGGAAGGTGAGGGGTGAAATGGGAAGGTGAGGGTGAAGTTGAAGGTGAGGGGTGAAGTGGAAGGTGAGGGGTGAAGATGGGAAGGTGAGGTGAAGATGGAAGGTGAGGGGTGAGTTGGGAAGGTGAGGTGAAGATGGGAAGGTGAGGGTGAAGATGAGAAGATGAGGGGTGAAGATGGGAAGGTGAGGGTGAAGTTGGAAGATGAGGGGTGAAGATGGAAGGTGAGGGGTGATTTTTGGGAAGGTGAGGTGAAGATGGGAAGGTGAGGTGAAGATGGGAAGGTGAGGGGTGAAGTTGGGAAGGTGAGGGGTGAAGATGGGAAGGTGAGGGTAAAGTTGGGAAGGTGAGGGTGAAGATGGGAAGGTGAGGGTGAAGATGGAAGGTGAGGGGTGAAGATGGGAAGGTGAGGGGTGAAGATGGGAAGGTGAGGGGTGAAGTTGGGAAGGTGAGGGGTGATGTTGGGAAGGTGAGGGGTGAAGATGGGAAGGTGAGGGATGAAGTTGGGAAGATGAGGGGTGAAGATGGAAGGTGGGGGTGATGTTGGGAAGGTGAGGGGTGAAGATGGGAAGGTGAGGTGAAGATGGAAGGTGAGGGGTGAAGAGGGGAAGGTGAGTTGGAAGATGGGAAGATGAGGGTGAAGTTGGAAGGTGAGGGGTGAAGATGGGAAGGTGAGGGGTGAAGACAGGAAGGTGAGTGATGAAGATGGGAAGGTGAGGGGTGAAGATGGGAAGGTGAGGGGTGAAAATGGGAAGGTGATGGAGGAGACGAGGGAAGGTTGATAAGGATAAAATGACGGCAAATGAGAAGAAATTAAAGTGACAGATTACAAGAGAAAGAGAGAGGGAAGGAAGGAGTGAAGGAGAGGCAGACGTAGGTAAAGCAGAAACACTGAGAAGGAAAAAATTAAGATGGGTAATGAAGGTAGAAATTATAATGGGAGGAATGTAGAGAGAATGAAAAGAATGGGTAAGAAAGGTCACGAAGGAGAGGTGGATGAAGAAAAAGAAAGAATATCGGTAGGAAAACACGAATAAAAGAAAGTTATCAATTTGAAGAGTAATTGGGAAGGATGTAGAGAGAAAGTAAAAGAGGGATGTTGTGATGAATGTTGTAAAGGAAAACAAAGAGAAGAGGAAACTAGAGAGTATGGTAACTAGGACAGGAGGGAAGGAACCAAACAAAGTAGGTGGGTGGTGGCCAGGAAAGAAGTAAATAAGGATGGATTTAAGGAAGAAAAGTGATCGGGCTCTGACGAGAGAGAGAGAGAGAGAGAGAGAGAGAGAGAGAGAGAGAGAGAGAGAGAGAGAGAGAGAGAGAGAGAGAGAGAGAGAGAGAGAGAGAGAGATAGAGAGAAAGAGAGAGAGAGAAAAAGATATGGGATTTAAGAAATGAGAGATGGAAGAATTATGTATGGTAGAGAATCGGGAAAATGGGAATGTGAGCGAGGAAGGATGCGAGAGAGAGAGAGAGAGAGAGAGAGAGAGAGAGAGAGAGAGAGAGAGAGAGAGAGAGAGAGAGAGAGAGAGATGGGGAAAGGAATGGGACAAAAGCTCAAGGAACAGTGTTGAGCAATAATGGATAATATATGTATATATGAGGAACCCGTACACCAGCATACAGTCTACCAGCTATAGCAATGTTGTTAAGCTCCAACACAGTTTCGTAACGATACCTGGAGAGCTGGCAGGTACTCAACGTCCAGAAACCTGGAGAGCTGGCAGGTACTCAACTTCCAGATACCTGGAGAACTGGTAGGTACTCAACGTCCAGAAACCTTGAGAGCTGGCAGGTATTCAGTGCCCAGAAACCTAGAGAGCTGGCAGGTACTCAACGTCCAGAAACCTGGAGAGCAGGCAGGTACTCAGTGTCCAGAAACCTGGAGAGCTGGCAGGTCCTCAGTGTCCAGAAACCTGAAGAGCTGGCATGTACTCAACGTCCAGAATCCTGGAGGGCTGGAAGGTACTCAGCGTCCACAAATCTGGAGAACTGGCAGGTACCCAACATCCAGAAACCTGGAAAGCTGGCAGGTATTCAACTTCCAGATACCTGGAGAGCTGGCAGGTACTCAACGTCCAGAAACCTGAAGAGCTGGCAGGTACTCAGTGTCCAGAAACCTGGAGAGCTGGCAGGTCCTCAGTGTCCAGAAACCTGAAGAGCTGGCATGTACTCAACGTCCAGAATCCTGGAGGGCTGGAAGGTACTCAGCGTCCACAAATCTGGAGAACTGGCAGGTACCCAACATCCAGAAACCTGGAAAGCTGGCAGGTATTCAACTTCCAGATACCTGGAGAGCTGGCAGGTACTCAACGTCCAGAAACCTGAAGAGCTGGCAGGTACTCAGTGTCCAGAAGCCTGGAGAGCTGGCAGTACTCAACTTCCAGATACCTGGAGAGCTGGCAGGTACTCAACTTCCAGATACCTGGAGAACTGGTAGATACTCAGCGTCCAGAAACCTGGAGAGTTGGCAGATATTCACTGCCCAGAAACCTGGAGAGCTGGCAGGTACTCAACGTCCAGAAACCTGGAGAGCTGGCAGGTACTCAACTTCCAGATACCTGGAGAGCTGGCAGGTACTCAACGTCCAGAAACCTGAAGAGCTGACAGATACCCAACTTCCAGATACCTGGAGAGCTGGCAGGTACTCAACGTCCAGAAACCTGAGGAGCTGGCAGGTCCTCAGTGTCCAGATACCTGGAGAGCTGGCAGGTACTCAACGTCCAGAAACCTTGACAGCTGGCAAGCAATCAACTTCCAGAAACCTTGGAAGCTTGTAGATACTCAACGTCCAGAAACCTGAGGAGCTGGCAGGTACTCAACGTCCATAGACGGTCGCCCTTCTGGTAAATTTCATGGAAACCAAGACTCCTGAAAGCTGCTAAATATGCTAAATAAGTTACTGGTAACCTTAGCTTACGTATCCTATATTAGACAATCTATTTTTTAACAGAAAAATTTATAATAATTCTCACGGCATCCAGGTTGTTCTTGGACGCCGTGGTGAGCGATATAGATGAAGGTTTATGCTTGCAGACTCCTTGAATACATCTGAAAATCTGATCACCAGACTGTGTTCACTGCACTGAGCTTCAGAAAGACTTTAAAAGAGCCATATTATATGCACTAGCCGTGTTATATAGGGCAAAAGCCATTTTTTTCCTCACAGATGTGCTACAAATGATTAGAAGCCCATGGTCAAGAGATGAGATAACTACTGAAATTCCTTAACCAGTCAAACCCAGTTAAACTTCAGCTAAAGTATACGGCAATGTCTTCGTGAAACAGCTGATGCTAAGTAAAACTTAAATGAGAAATCAATAACTTTTCCTTCAGCACCTCAGGAATATCCAAGAACTCACCAGTTGAAGAGAGAAGACTTGCAACATTTGGTCATAAGAAAAAAGGAACACTGCAACAGGCCTACTGGACTATGCGAGGCAGCTCCAATTCTCCCACCGGCTTAAGCCAATGCCTTGACCTAGTGAGGTCAGACACGTCACTAAAGGGAGGAGCAGTGCATCCGACCTAGTAGCACAAGCTAATCAGGTCCTACTCACCCCCACCCACACCCGCTCACGTATTTATCCAACCTATTTCTAAAACTACACAACGTCTTAGCGTCTATGACGGTACTCGGGAGTTTGTTCCACTCATTTATTCCCTCATCTACGTCGTTGATGTGTGTTGTTAGGTAAGACACATATGCAACAGTTAGACAACTTTATTCCGAAACGTTTCGCCTACACAGTAGGCTTCTTCAGTCGAATACAGAAAATAGGCAGGAACAGTAGAGATGTGAAGACGATGTAATCAGTCCATCACCCTTGTAGTCGTAGAATTTGAGGTTGTCAGTCCCTCGGCCTGGAGAAGTTCAGTTCCATAGTCAGGAACTATCTGAAGACGGGCGACAGTGCGGAGACTTAAATACTGTCGGAAGGAGAGGTGCAGAGTAGTAGTAGTAGTAGTAGTAGTAGTAGTGAGAATGTAACCACTGAAAGGTCATGTATCTCTCAGATCCAACACTTCTCACTTGAAAAGCTTGTCCAAGGTGTTTTCTGTACCAAGATGCCATGTGTTGCAGTGTCTGACAAGATGAACATCAAAATGGTATACAATACCGACAGGTTGTTAGGTAAGACACATATGCAACAGTTAGACAACTTTATTCCGAAACGTTTCGCCTACACAGTAGGCTTCTTCAGTCGAATACAGAAAATAGGCAGGAACAGTAGAGATGTGAAGACGATGTAATCAGTCCATCACCCTTGTAGTCGTAGAATTTGAGGTTGTCAGTCCCTCGGCCTGGAGAAGTTCAGTTCCATAGTCAGGAACTATCTGAAGATCAAGCGACAGTGCGGAGACTAAATACTGTCGGAAGGAGAGGTGCAGAGTAGTAGTAGTAGTAGTAGTAGTAGTAGTAGTAGTAGTGAGAATGTAACCACTGAAAGGTCATGTATCTCTCAGATCCAACACTTCTCACTTGAAAAGCTTGTCCAAGGTGTTTTCTGTACCAAGATGCCATGTGTTGCAGTGTCTGACAAGATGAACATCAAAATGGTATACAATACCGACAGGTTGTTAGGTAAGACACATATGCAACAGTTAGACAACTTTATTCCGAAACGTTTCGCCTACACAGTAGGCTTCTTCAGTCGAATACAGAAAATAGGCAGGAATAAAGTTGTCTAACTGTTGCATATGTGTCTTACCTAACAACCTGTCGGTATTGTATACCATTTTGATGTTCACGTCGTTGATGTAGATTGTAAATAGCAAAGGGCCCAACAATGACCCCTGTAGAACACCGCTTGTGACGTACCCCCATTCTGATTTCTCCTCATTTATGCAAACTCTCTGCTGCCTATTCGTCAACCATTCCTCAACCCATGAAAATATTTCTCCTCCTATTCCGTGTGCCTTAAGTTTCCTCAATAGCCTCTGATGTGGAACTCTAGCGAAAACCTTACTGAAGTCCATATACACAATATCATATTCATTACCATGATCTACCTCCTCAAACACCTTAGTAAAGAAAGTTAGTAAATTTGTAAGACAGGAACGCCCCTTTGTAAAACAGTGCTGAGATTCATTAATCAATTTATGCCTTTCGAGATGGCTACGAATTGCTTCTGCAATTATTGATTCCATAAATTTTCCCACTATGTAGGTAAGGCTTATTGGTCTATAGTTCGAAGCTAAGGACCTGTCACCTGCCTTGTAAATTGGTATTACATTTACGATTTTCCACTTGTCAGGCACTATGCCAGTTTGTAGTGATATGTTGAAAAGATTAGCCAAAGATATGCTAAGTTCCTCTTTACATTTCTTTAACTCCCTTGCAAACAGTTCATCAGGGCCTGGGGATTTGTTAGGTTTTAATTTCTCTATTTGTCTGAGGACCATGTCACTAGTTACCACAATCGTGCATAGTTTATTATCGTCCTGTTCTACATAATCTATTATTTCTGGAATTTCGCTAGTAAATTCCTGAGTAAAAACTGAGAGGAAGTAAGAATTAAAAATTCGCACATTCCCTTCTCATTGTCAGTGATCTGACCAAAGTTACTCTTAAGTGGGCCTATATTGTCCCTAATCTTACTTCTGTATACCTGAAAGAACCCTTTTGGGTTATCGTGAGAAGGGAAGCAAATACAAAGAAGAAACATTACTTTAAGAAAAGTTGGCTTCAGTATCTCATGGTCCTCCAACAAGGATCAGGATTTTATGTACCGGATGGTACATATAATCCTCTGACCCGGAAAAATGAAATTTCGTTGCTACCTCAAAGAGCTGTGTCAGATATATCAGTGGTAAAAGTAGAATGAATACAGAGATATCATTTAATAAATCCCTGGTTACAGAATATTCTGTAGGGCTAAAAAACACGGAAACTCCCACTACGTGGAAATGTTGACACCACATCCTCCCCGGAAACTAATATCTATCAACTCTACCTAAAACTTAGCAAGTACAAAATTAATGAGTTAGTCAAGTTACTGATGCGAGCGATGGGAAACAGTATTGTGCTTTAGGTCTAATGCAACTTTAATTTTAAGGACAAAAATAGCTCTAAATCAAAAGGATAATGAAAAAATAATTCTATAGAGAGTTATGAACTACAGCTCAAAATCTATTAATCGACCAGAAGTTATTTCTCAACAGCTGTAAGAAATGCAGAAGCTGCAGCTCAGTTTCGTCAAGAGGTCCATGAGCTGCAGATTAACAGAACAAATTGGCTCTTTGCCTCTTAAAGAAGTGAAGATCAACACTTTAACAATCAGTAAAGAGGCAGAAGTTATAGCACAACACCATCAGTAGGTCTATATAGGTGGAGGTCATTCTGAAGATATCCTCAAGAATCCCAGGAACTGGAGTCTAATATTTTCAAGAGGACCAGGATTTTCTACTTAGCTTCTTCAAATTCCGTAAAAATTAATAAGAAACAGAACACGAAAAGAAGAGGAAAAAAAATAAGAACAAGAAGAACAAAAGCAACAACACTCTCAACATCAACTACAAAAACAAAAACAAGAAGTAAAAGATGAATGACAACAGCAACAATAACAATAAAAACAGCTGCAAAAAAAAAGTCAAACGGCCACTCTACGAAGACCCAAGAAGCAGCAGTGGAAATGGAGGAATATATAATACAAAGAAAAATAATGGGGGACAGGGGTGAGTAAAGAGAGAGAGAGAGAGAGAGAGAGAGAGAGAGAGAGAGAGAGAGAGAGAGAGACAGAGAGAGAGAGACAGAGAGACAGAGAGAGAGGGCAACAGAAATAGACAGCAAGAAGACAGCTGCTATACAGCAAGATGGGCAGCAAACAACAAATGCACTTTGGCTGTACCCTTACAAAGAACATTACTTCATGTCAGATCATTCATTTTCAGAATGACTTGAGTCTCGAAAATATTCGTACCGGAAAACAACGTCGATAAAATAAAGTCAGCTGACCAAATAAAATCGCTGGTCCAGAGCTGGTTCCAGCCTCAACCTGATCCCAAGTTGTATCTTTCAAAACAATAGAAATGGTTCCAGATGAGCTGAGGTAGATAATAGGCCCCAGCTTGTAAATAAAGATCTCAATATCTAACATTGTAAAAAACCCTTGTGCAGAGAGAGAGAGAGAGAGAGAGAGAGAGAGAGACAGACAGACAGACAGACAGACAGAGGATGGAGAAAAACAACACGACAAGGATGGATGAAGCTAAAGTGGGAAGAATGGAAATAGAAGAGAAAATATGAAGTGATAGGAAGAGAGTGGAGGACGGGGGGCAGGATGGGAGGAAACGCGGGCGGGAAGGAGGGAAGGTGGGCGGGCGGGAGGAAGGGAGGGAGGAAAGAGGGCAAGTCATCAGCAAAAAATGCAGCAGATAGAACTGGTGCGGTGATTGGTCCTGCTGTCTTCTTTACAACACCATTAATTTTACGTCATGGCAGTAAGTAACGTATAAACCATTCCTTCTCTTTCTCTTTCTTTTCTCTCCCCTCACACTTTATACCCTTTCCTTCTCCTTGCCTCTTCCATCATCACTTTCTCCATTTTGCACTAGCGGCCTCCGCTTTACAGCCTCTCTGCTGGTGCTGATGACCCTCACGCTGTCAAGACTTGCTAAGATATTTACTGACCCTACCTGTCTTTGTTCTGCCAGGTTGTCACCACCACCACTACCACCAACACAGCCATAACCATCACTACCACAACACACCCACCACCACCTCTACCACCAACATAGCCATCACTATCACTACCACCAACATACCCACCACTACCACCACCGCTACCACTACCTCCAACACAACCACCACCACCACCACCACCACCACCACCACCACCACCACTACAACTACCACTACCACCAACACAACCATCACCACTACCACCACCACTACTACCACCACCACTACCATCAACACAGCCATTATACCACCAACACAACCACCACCGACTATTACCACCACCACATCCACCAACACAGCCATAACCAACATAACCATCACCACCATCACCACCGCCACTACCACCCCACCACCTCCATCATTGTCTCCCTCACCTCCATCACTGTATCCCTCACCACCATTAATGTCTTCCTGACATCCATCACTGTCTCCCTCAAAATCACTGTCTTCTTCACATCCCTCACTGTCTCCCTCAGCAATATCTCTGTCTTCCTCAGGTCAGTCACTGTCTTCCTCACCTCCATCACTTTCTTTCTCACATCCATCACTGTCTCTATGACCTCCAACACTGTCTTCCTCACCTCCAACACTCTCTTCCTCACCTCCATCACTGTCTTCCTCACCTCCAACACTCTCTTCCTCACCTCCATCACTGTCTTCCTCACCTCCATCACTGTCTTCCTCACCTCCATCACTGTCTTCCTCACCTCCATCACTGTCTTCCTCACCTCCATCACTGTCTTCCTCACCTCCATCACTGTCTTCCTCACCTCCATCACTGTCTTCCTCACCTCCATCACTGTCTTCCTCACCTCTATCACTGTCTTCCTCACCTCCATCACTGTCTTCCTCACCTCCATCACTGTCTTCCTCACCTCCATCACTGTCTTCCTCACCTCCATCACTGTCTTCCTCACCTCCATCACTGTCTTCCTCACCTCTATCACTGTCTCCCTTACCACAATCACGTTCTCCTCACCTTCATCAGTGTCTCCCTCACCTTCATGAATGATTCCCTCACCTCGATCACTGTCTCCCTTACCTCAGTCACTGCCTCCCTCACTTCCATCACTGTCATCCTCTCCATCATCACTGTCTTCCTCACATCCATCACTGTTTTCTTCACCACCATCACTGCCATCTTCACATCCATCACTATTTCACCTTCGTCACTGTCTCCCTCACCACTATCACCTTCCTCACATCCATCACTGTTTTCTCTACCTCCATCACTGTCTCCCTCACCTCCATCACTGTCTCCCTCACCTCCATCACTGTCTTCCTCACCTCAATCACTGTGTTCCTCACTATCAACACTGGCTTCATTACCAACATCATTGTCTTCTTCTTGAGTGACAAGAAATCGTAATGACACGATTTGCAATCGTGTCATTACGATTTCTTGAGTCATGTTGATGGCAGTGAAGGGACTTGAGCTAGAGTTCGTCACGGCCACGCTAGCTGGAGATTCGTCTGTAAAAACTTGCATTTGTGGTCACAGAGGTGCCTGTGCTAACCTTCCTATGGTGTAGAAATATACCTAGTTGGATGAATCTTATTGTGGCTAGCTGGTCTAGTGGCTAACGCGACGGGCTGGAGTTTTGAGACTCTATGACCGCGGGTTCAATCCCGGCCGGGGATATGGTTTCTTCTTGAGTTTTATCGAGACACAAATAGATCTACCTAGGTGAAAGACACGTGAGTAATTACAGGATGAGAATGCTGGGTCAGGTGGAGAATGTTGCATGTGACAATCTTCCGAGTAGGGTGACAGAGTCTAGAGATTGGATAAGTATATAAGTAGACCCTCTGCAATGTTCCTCCAGAACAACGGCTTCTATAACATAGCTGAACCACTCGCCTTGAAACTTCTTCATCGCTATCCCACATAAGAACATAAGAATGGAGGAACACTGCGGAAGGTCTACTCATATACGTATCCAATTTCTTTTCAAAGCCGCCTAAGGTTCTAGACTCTATCACCCTACTCGGAAGATTGTCATATGCAGCATTCTCCACCTGACCCAGCATTCGCATCTTATAAATATTCATGTAACTTTCACCCAGGTAGATCTGTCTGTGACTTGATAAAGGCCACTGCGTGGGCGAAACGTTGTCAATAAAGGATCACATTATACTGCTTGTGTTTATATTTCCATTCTATCATTACGTTATTGTGGCTAGAAGCCCTAACAATTTCTTCCCTAAGAAGTCTCCCTCTATCGTGATCCAAGCCTGGAGGTCGGTATATTACACCTAGAATAGTTTTTCTTGACCTTCTACAAACTCTACCCAAACAATTTCTGTTACTAGTCCATCCATTTTTATACATGTTATTATGCAACAATTTATATTTTCTGGTATATATAATGCAACTCCTCCCCCTTCCCATTATATCTATCCACACGGAACAACTTAAACCCTTGAATATTACACTCAGCAATCATATTCTGACCTGTTCATAGCTCAGTGGTGACCTATACATAGCTCATTGGTGACCTGTACATAGCTCAGTGGTGATCTGTACCCAGCTAAGTGGTGACCTGTACATAGCTGGAGTGGTGACCTGTACATAGCTGAGTGAGAACGTGTCTAGTGTACTCCCTGTGGACTGAACCAAGATGCCCTCCATTAAGCAACTTTACCAGCAGCTAAAGGAGGAACTAAATAATGTAAATCTTAATATTATGGATTGCGAAAAAGATTTAGGAATTCTGGTTAGCAGTAATCTGAAACCAAGACAACAGTGCATAACTGTTTGCAATAAAGCTAACAGAATCCTTGGCTTCGGCTTCATATCAAGAAGCATAAATAATAGGAGTTCTCAGGTTGTTCTTCAACTCTATATATCTTTGGTTAGGCCTCATTTAGATTATGCTGCACAGTTGTGGTCACCGTATTACAGAACGGATATAAATGCTCTGGAAAATGTACAAAGGAGAATGACACAGTTGATCACATGTATCAGAAATCTTCACTATGAGGATAGACTGAGGGCCCTGAATCTACACTCTCTAGAAAGGCGCAGAATTAAGGGGGATATGATTGAGGTGTATAAATGGAAGACAGGAATAAATAACGGGGATGTAAATAGCGTGCTGAAAATATCTAGCCTAGACAGGACTCGCACCAATGGTTTTAAGATGGAAAAATTCAGATTCAGGAAGGATATAGAAAAGCACTGGTTTGGTATAGAGGCTTAAACGTTGAGTAGTTTTAAAAATAGGTTATATAAATACATGAGTGGGTGTGGGTGGGTGTGAGTTGGACCTGATTATCTTGTGCTACTAGGTCAGTTGCCGTGTTCCTTCCTTAAGTGAATGTGACCTGACCTGGCTAGGTTGGGGCATTGGCTTAAGCCGGTGGGAGCCTTGGACCTGCCTCGCATGGGCCAGTAGGCCTGTTGCTGTGTTCCTTTTTTCTTATGTTCTTAAAACAAGAAGATTCGAAGTAGTCCTCCTGTTGTGAGTCCTCAGGTCAAGAAGGGAACCTAGGCAGTGGCCGGACAACACAGAACGAAGTTGAAGATCAAGAAGACAAATGGAGAGGTAGAAACGATGAAGATGAAAGAGACTGCTGTGGAAACAGTTGTGGAAACATTGAACACATTCTCTGTGCTACCCGATGAATGTGAGTCGACTACTGGGAACGTCACGACGGATGGCACCAAGGAAGGTAAAAACATTGTTGCTGTTGGGGATAGCCAGGCTAGGTATATGGACAGGCCCTTCTGCTTGCAGGATAGGAGTAGGGGGCTGGGATGGAGGATATTGTTAGCCGGCTTGAAAACATCATGAACGGTAATGGGATCAATCCTATTATCTGCCTCAGTGCTGGAAGCAGTTATGTAGAAGTGAGGATTTAGTTTGAAGGTACAGGACAGCAATAGACATAATTAGGAAGAAGGGGGGCTTAGGGAACACTTACTATCTGTGAACTTGGGTAACGAAGAGAGCTATCAATATTACAGTTTTCTGAACACTATACATGCTGCCCAAAGAACATTTATCCCGTATAAAGAAATTACATCGAGTAGAAATCACCCAAAATGGATGAATAATAGGCTCAAATATCTTTTATGTCAGAAGAAAGGAATTTATAGGCGTATCAAAAGAGGTGAGGGTCATCTTATGAATCAGTATGTTGATATTAAGAGGGACATTAAAAATGGGATAAGAAAAGCTAAACGGGACTACGAAATTAAAGTTTCTAGGGATTCGAGAACTAACCCAAAAAGCTTTTTCCTGGTGTATAGAACAAAATTTAGAGAAAAGATAGGTCCCCTTAAAAATAACTATGGGCATCTTACTGACAAAGAGAATGAAATATGGTCTGTTTTTAATATTTATTTTCTCTCGGCTTTCACTCTGGAAGACACTAATAATATCCCAATGTGATAAATGGTTTGAAAACCGACAAGTTGAAGATTGAGACAATTATGCAACGTTTCGCCACACAATGGCTTCATTGGTCACAGACCGGGCCGCGGGGGCGTTGACCCCCGGAACTCTCTCCAGGTAAACTCCAGGTAAATACAAAGCAGAAAGGTGTGAGGAGAGGAGGAGTTTGAGGTAATCAGTCCCTCAGCCTGACGTCGATGTTTTCAGTCCATCAATCTTGTAGAAAGTACAGCATAGGGCCGTGGAAGTGACTTATATACTGTAGTCGGGTGAGGCGAAGCAGGAGGAGGCGGGGTCATAGTGGAAGGTCATAGTGGATGGTTCCACTATGACCCCGACTCCTCCTGCTTCGCCTCACCCGACTACAGTATACAAGCCATTTCCACGCCCCATGCCGTGTGGCTGGGAGGCCATAATAGACGTCATAAACAAGTCGTGGAGGGCCGGGACACTCCCAGCAGCTTGGAAGAAGGCTACCATTGTACCAGTTCCGAAGCCCAGGGACCAAGGCAGTATGAGACCCATATCGCTGACCAGCTGTTTAGCCAAGACTACTGAGACGATGGTGTTAAACCGCCTCCTATGGAAACTTGGACCGCCTCATCATCACATATTTGGATTTACCAAAGGAGTGTGTACAGCAGAGTGCATAACCACCCTACTAAACCAGATTGCTGATAGTAACAAGAAACCTAGTATCGTCGTCTACCTCGACCTCGAGGAGGCATTTGAGCTAGCCAGTTCCACAGCAATTCTAGCAATACTAGCTCGGAAAGGAATCAAAAGACGCCTCCTGGCCTGGATAGAGTCCAGTCTTAGGGACAGGTAGGCCTGTGTCAGCTTTCAGGGACACTACTTTTCCTTTAAAATCCTGGAAAACGGCGCGCCACAAGGAGCTGTGCTCAGTCCTATCCTGCTTAAGGTCCATATGCAGGAACTTGTGAGCCTTCCTTTTCATAGTAGTACACAGCTCCTCAGCTATGCTGATGATCTTGCACTCATAGTGAATGGGAAAGGCAATTTGGAGGGACAGGCCAAGAGAGCTTTGGACCTAATAACTCAGTCTTGCAAGGAACTAGGCCTCAAGATCTCCGCCGAGAAATCTCTTGCAATGATGTTTAAGGGACCAGATCCCATGAATAAATTACGTATTCATAATATAGAACTTGAGTGGACAGGCTCCTACTTATACTTGGGAATCTACATTGATAATAAGCTGACATTTCAGAAACAGGCCGAGCGTGTCAGAACCTTTGCTCTACTTAGACTCAACGCCATGTGAGCCATAACGAGGCACCGTGCAGGGGCGAGCAAAGAAGTACTTCGCTTGTACTATATACAAGCTGTGCGCTCGCTCGTTGACTAAGGTGCACCGGCGTTGGCTCATCTCTTTCCGCAGAGCAGGCAGATAGACAAATTTGAGACACGACGTGACTACTGGACCTCTCTCCTTGATGAAGACATTCCCAGACCCCCAAACCAATACAACCTTTTCTACTCATTATATGATCCTGCTCCTAACCCTATTTACAAAAAAACTTTGGATTCTTTGATAGGTACCTCGCGCTGTTCGTTCCTCTGACCCACGTTCGCCTTAGCTGCTAGGTTAAGCCCTGGCTCAATATCTACACACCTCTCTAGTGCTAATCTTCGCCTGCCCCGTCTTCCCCGCTCACCCCACCGGGGTCTTACCAACAAAAGAGCCTGCTATTTCTGTTCTCAATATCTGTCCCACGATCGCCTTAGCTACTGGGTTAAGCCCTGGCTCTCTTTTTACAACTAAGAACACTCCTCCCCAGCGCTATTTTTCGTCTGTCCCATCTTCCCTGCTCATCCCATTGGGATCCTACCTGCACTTGTTCGTTCGTTCGCCTCAGCTCCAGAATCTTCATGACTACGGTGCTCTACACACCAACTCCAAGGCTGAAGGACTGATTATCTCATCCTTTTGTATATAGTTCTACTGTCTTCAGATTATGTCCCAGAATTTGTATTGATAAAGCCACTGGATGGCGAAACGTCTACAGTAAAGATACCCAGATGTTGCACATGTGTCTTAGTTTTCATATTGTCGGTATTGTATACCATTCTTGTACAATTTGTCAGACATTGCACCCTTAAGATTCATAATATTAAAGCATAAGTCAATATGTCCATACTCATAATTTTCCATTTCTTCCAACTAACCCTAGTTTAAAGTCCTAACAACACCCTCGACTGAGCTAGCAAGAAAATCCACACTTGCCCTGGATAAGTGAACCCCATCCTTGGCATACATTTCTACCGTAGAAGTGGTCCCAGTTGTCAATGAATGGTACTGCATTATCCTTACAGTGTTTCTCCAGCCAACAAATAATATCAATTGCTCTGGACAACCATTCATTTCTAACACCCGTTCTTGGCAAAATGCCACATATGACAGGGCACACCCCCTTCCTCCTAATTATGTCTATTTCTGTCCTGAACCTTCTAACTAAATCCTCACTTCTATGCTTGCCTACATCATTGCCTCTAGCACTGAGGAAGATAATATTATTGATCCCATTATCGTTCATGATCTCAAGCCGGCTAACAATATCTTCAACTTCGTCCCATGCTGTCTGGCCACTGCCCAGGTTCCCTTCTTGACCTGAGGACTCACAACACTAGGACTACTACGAATCCTCTTGTTTCCCTTAAACCAAGACAACAGTGCATACACGTGAGTAGTAAGGCAAATAGATTATTGGGATAGAAATAAATGGCATAAAATAATGACACAATGGAAATATAAACACATGAGCAATATAATGTGCTCCTTTATTGACAACGTTTCACACATCCAGTGGAATTTATCAAATCACAAACAGATCTACCTTGGCGATAGATACTTGAGTATTTATAGGAAGAGTGCTGCATGTGACAATCTTCCGAGTAGGGTGATAAGGTACACAACCTTGGGTAGCTTTAAAAGGAGATTGGTTAAGTATATGAGTAGACCGTCTGCAGTGTTACTCCATTCTTATGTGGTTTAGCGATGAAGAAATTTCTTGGCAAAGGCTTCAGCAATGTTATAGAAGCCGTTGTTGTGGCTGAAGTTATTGGATATGCAGATAAGTGATGATTCCAGGATTCTTCGGTATTGAGTGCTGTTTTCTCTTGCGATAAGTCTTGCATTTCTGTAGTTGATTAAAAGACTGTGTGAATTTCGGTGTTGAACACAGGCATTCCTTGGATCGTCAGATCTGCCTGCGTACTGGTGTTCTGAAATACGTGCTTGGAGGTCTCTGAATGTTTCGTCGACGTATAATATGCTGCAGTCATTACAAGGGATTGTCTATATCCCTGCAGGGGTTTGAAGCTTGTCCTGTCTATTACTGGTAATGTGCTTGATGGTGGTGGATATGGAGATAGATACTTGGAATAAGGTATTGGAAAAGATGTTGGAAACGTGTTTGGCAATGGAGTTGGTGGGGAGTACTAAGTATCTCTTCTTGGCAGTGTATTCTCTGAGTGTGTTAAAGATGTTTAATGCCCATCGTCTGCAGCCTCTAATGAAGTGACGAGGATAGTGAAGTTTAGGATTTATATCAAGAAGTGTAAGCAACAGAAGTCCAGCGGTTATCCTACAGCTTTATATTTTATAAGTAATGCCTCACCTAGATTACGCACCTCAGTTCTGTTCTACATATTACAGAATGAATATAAGTTCATCAGAAAGCATTCAGCGTAGAATGGCAAAACTGATTCATAGTATTAGAAATCTTCCGTATGAAGAAAGATTGAAGTCCCTTTAACTACATTCACTTGTAAGACGAAGAAGGAGGGAAGACATGATCGAAGTGTATAAGTAGAAGATGGGTGTTATCAAAGGGGATATAAATAAGGTCTTGAGGATATCTCTCCAAGAGAGAACCCGCAATAATGGATTGAAATTAGATAAGTTTACATATTATTGTCAAAACTGCTTTTTATGAAACAAGATTCAATTATATTCCTGTCGACCATGGACTTGCTAGATACTACTTTCTCAACTTTTTGAAAATCAATTGGATGGTTAAAATCTCTTACATGAATAAATAGAGCATTGGAATCTTGTCCAGTTCTAATGCTATATTTATGTTGTTTTAATCTTAGTTCGAGATTTTTACCAGTTTGACCGTAATAAACTTTATCGCAAATTTAACAAGGAATCTTATAGACACATCCATCAGCATTTTGGGGGGAATTCTTTATCAAAAGTTTTTTTACTGATCAAGATTTTTGATATACCTTCCTTTGATGCTCTACTTTCACTGTTCCTTAACATATATATATATATATATATATATATATATATATGTATATATATATATATATATATATATATATATATATATATATATATATATATATATCTATATATATATATATATATTTATATATACATACACACACACATATATATATATATATATATATATATGTATATATATATATATATGTATATATATATATATATATATATATATATATATATATATATATATATATATATATATATATATATATATATATATACATACACACACATATATATATATATATATATATATATATATATATATATATATATATATATATATATATATACATATATATATACATATACATATAAATATATACATATATACATACACATATATATATACATATACATATAAATATATATAAATATATATATACATATATATACATATATACATATACATATACACATATATACATACATATATATATATACATATATACATATATAT